>NC_079411.1:6207474-6349974 GCF_029220125.1 Pseudoliparis swirei | reverse complement strand
CGGAGTCTACACATGGGCATACATGCACAAATATTCACAGATGTCTTTTTTTTTTTTTTCACCTGCATGTCCATCAAAAAGAACAGATGACCGAATACAAGACAACTGTGGGTTGCACGGAGGACCCATTGGGTATCGTGTGTGTGTGTGTGTGTGTGTGTGTGAAGAGCTGGTCGCTGTGTGTTTGTGTGCGTGCAGCTTGTAAGAAGTGGAAGCGCGGCTCATTCCAGGCCTGACCCTGTGGCATCGGTCTGAGTGGTTGGTATTCCGCCTCCTGTTTTTGCTGGGAAAACACAAGGGGAATATTTGGCTTTCTGCTTATCTCCTCCGAGTCCCGCGCTGGTAGACAGGAGAACACACACTTCCAGGCCTTTGTGAAGTGATTTCCCTACGCGAACACACATGCACACAGACGCGCACACTCGACACACACATACACACACACACACACACACGCACACACGCAGAGCTCCCTCCATTCACCCGGGCTTATCTCTTCCTGGTTGTCTGCATCCTGCTACTCAGCTGGAGATGACACACACGCGCAAATGCACGCACGCACATACACACACACACACGTATACACACACTGAGGTTCTACGCTTACTCAAGAGTCATTCATGCTTCCTTCCAAATCACTGTTCTCATAATAATCCTCTGAGATACAGTATCAAAAAATAAGTAAAGGAGATTAAGAACCTCAACAAGCAAGTATCAAGGCTCAAGGGCCAGTCCGCTCGTTATCCAGACCATGTAGCAAAGCTCAATGACCAGTAAGCTGTTGTTGCATGTTAAGCCCATACGCGCATCATTCCTATGGAGCAGGTGGAGGAATCTGAAGGTACCTGAGAGATGTTACTGTGTTGTATCTTCTTCTTTTTCTCGGTGTTCTGCTTTGGTTGAACCTGTCTGGCTGTGTGTGTGCAGATGTGTTTGGGAACACACACTTATGTTCACATGTGTTTTCATGGCACATTTGACGCCTTAATGTCGTCTGATGACACGTTAGACCGATAAGGACTCCACCCAGAACACTGAGTCTCCACACGCTGACCAACACACATTCCTCACATACCAAATACGCAAACCTGGCAACCCTGGATACTGCCAGTGTGCGTGTGCGTGTGTGTGTGTTTTTTCATGTTCATGTTACACTGTTCTCTCTGAGGGTGATGTTATGTTGATACTGCAATCCCATGACTTTGTGGTTTTTAGTTATGCTGAAACCTGGCCGTTTGTGTGTGTGTGTGTGTGTGTGTGTGTGTGTTTGGATTGAATCCTGGCAGGTTACAGAGAGACAGTCAGTCTGCACATGTTTAAGTAACCGAGCTACTCTTAAAATACCCGAGTGAGAAAACACAGGCAATGTTTTTATTTGCTGAAAATATTAGTGAACATAAAGAATGTATTCATACTTATATGCACTTATATTTCCCCCTATAAACCTCACCTGATACCGGTGTCTTCCTATATAATCATGTGTACATGTTTTATGGGATTTCTCTGTCTGGAAACATCACATTTACAAACCATCTGCCTCGCTTTATTCTGCTGGAGTGAAGTCCTTGTTTCTACTAATAACAAAGAGACATGATAGACATGTTCTGTATAGCATGCATGTGTGTAAAATTTCTAAACTTGTATTGCAGCACTCTTGACTTTTAGTCCTGTTTCTGTACATTAATAACCAGTCATACACCTCAGGATAGCCTGAAATGAAATGTGTTATGTCTTCATGGAATTGAACAGCAACTAGATAAAATCTTCACCTGTTTGCATCCTTCCTTATTCAAATTGTATTGCATATAATCGTAGTGTTGAAATAGTAAGTAGGTTAATCAATTACTCGACTGACAGAAACATATTCGTTTGACAAAATAATCTCACCTCAAGGTCCATTATGTTCCGGCTGAATCACAGAGTCGACAGATTATGTTTTCTTAATTTCCATGGAACAATGGATGCTGCAACACATTTCGGACTTCTCATTCATGTTGACTTCAAGTTGAGGTTAAAAGTTTACTATTGATCTTGGACACAAGCAAACGAATCAACAATTTCGATACGCAATTCATCTTTATTCAAGCCAAGTATTTTAATATCATGAGCAGAAAGAAGTGACCGTAAAGCTGACTTTGACTTTAATTTTGAAAAATGCTAAACAGTCACTGACTCTGGCTTGTCTCTTGAGGATTTGCTTATTTCTCTGTTATATATGTCATTGTAGAATAAATATCTTTAAGGTTTATACTGTTTGTCGGACAAAACAAGAAACTCTTGATGATTTAAATATAAATCAGTTGACTTAAATTCATATATTGAATAACTGTACATGATTCTGTAAAGGCAAATCAAATTCTTCTCTTGCACCATTTTATGCTCATCTTCCATTTACACAGTCCCTTCCCACTTTACACACACCAAAAGGGGAAGAATTGATGGTTGTGAACATAATGCATATTAATGTGCATCTTCCCGACATCTACACATAAATACACACACACCCACACACACACAAAACATTACAACTCTTACATCTAAATACACACACAGTAGAGATGTGTGCGATAAGTCAACTCACTATTCGGACCGTCGCTAATACACAAGCACATACAAATGCAAATATTTACAGGTGTCTTTTTTTTTTTTTTTTGCACCTGCATGTCCATCAAAAAAAGAATCAACAGATGAATCAATACTAAAGACAACTGTGGGTTGCACGCCTTGAGTGGACCCATTGGGTATTGTGTGTGTGTGTGTGTGTGTGTGTGTGAAGAGCTGGTGGCTGTGTGTTTGTGTGTGTGTGCAGCTTGTAAGAAGTGGAAGCGCGGCTCATTCCAGGCCTGACCCTGTGGCATCGGTCTGAGTGGTTGGTATTCCGCCTCCTGTTTTTGCTGGGAAAACACAAGGGGAATATTTGGCTTTCTGCTTATCTCCTCCGAGTCCCGCGCTGGTAGACAGGAGAACACACACTTCCAGGCCTTTGTGAAGTGATTTCCCTACGCGAACACACATGCACACAGACGCACACACTCGACACACACATACACACACACACACACACGCACACACGCAGAGCTCCCTCCATTCACCCGGGCTTATCTCTTCCTGGTTGTCTGCATCCTGCTACTCAGCTGGAGATGACACACACGCGCAAATGCACGCACGCACATACACACACACACACGTATACACACACTGAGGTTCTACGCTTACTCAAGAGTCATTCATGCTTCCTTCCAAATCACTGTTCTCATAAAAATGCTCACACAAACGGAGTGAAAGCTAAACAAGAGTGAAGCTGCGGGTCATTTCTTCAGGGGTGACCCAAGAGACCCACTGCCTGTTCTTCAAATACAATAGTGTGGTGTTACAGTATAGTACAATACATTATGTACATGTTCTCATGGGCGTACATCTCCGCACTCCGATGTTACAGTACAGGAATGACCACGAGAGGTTCACTCTGCAACAGAGTGGACATTAAATAAAAGTAAAACCTCAAAAATAGCATGATGAATTCAAAGAAAAGCAAAAAGAAATGTGGATAATTGTGGTTTAGTTTACTTCACTCTGAACAATCTGAAGACACAGCGATGATGCAGCTCATCTCCGCACGGGAATCGGAGGGGGAAAGAGTCGACGATGATTTAAAGTCGAGTTTATGAGCACTAACATCACAATAGGTACATCAGTGTCCATGTGAAGAGACATGAAGTGGTTTACGACGGCCGAAGCTCAATCTGTGGTTCAGATGGAGAACGGTTGGGTCTGGATCTATACAGTGTGTATAATAAGTGTGTATGAAGTGAAAGCGGTGCGAGGGTTATTGATGTTGATTCTCCACCGGCCTCCCTCACCAGTTTGGTGAGTCTATCGGTGTCACCGGCTCCAATGCGGCATCTTCCGGTTAATATGGAATTGTGAATCATTTTCAACTGGAACATGAACACATCTTTGCCGTTTGTTCAAACCGACTGAGAGTGGATCTGTTTGCGTTGTTTGCTCTCCCTGCCAGTAACAGTGACCACAAGCTTTTAATGAGTCCCGCAATTGTATAAACACGCTGGATTTTCCCAGGGGGGAACCCCTGCCATAATACTATGCATGATGCCACTTGGGAATTCCCCTTAAGACAAGTATACAGTATAGTTTGTTAGCCACATAGCACATGCGGAGATACCATTCCTCATACACAGAGGTAGTGAACACATTGACCGTGTTTACATGCATTCGAATAACTGGCTGAGTCGGACTGAAATCGAATTATCCGTTTCATGTAAACACCTTTGTTCGACTATGTGCGGTCCGACTACGATCCGATTAACACCCCTGGATAACTCGATCCGATCCGGTTGATAATTCGACTATCGCGGCATGTAACGGTGAATTGGATTAGGAACTGGACTTTGCGTCTTTGCGCATGCTTGAGATCCCGCCGCCCCCCTCCCTCCCATGTCGTGACCCGGAAGTCGAAAGAGACGATAAATTGTCACTGCCGGGAGCCTGGCCGGCAGAAAACAAACAAACAACAAGAGCCACCACACATTTCTGGACCGAAGAGCAGACAGAATTTATGCTTAACCTTGCTCTCTGTTCGCCATCTTTCTCGAAATGTTGATGTTGTTGTTGTTGGTTGTTGCTGGTGGTGGTGAAGAGGTCAAGCGGAAATGGCTGTATCACCACGAGTTGTAATGAAAACAGCGCCACCTATCGTATCGGATATGACATGCTTTCGGCCAATGATTGGAATTACTCATCTCGGCGAGGAAAAATCTCATGAGTTTCGGCCACTGTTAACTTTAGATAGATATATTCCCCAGGGAAATTTGTCGAGTCAGAAAAACAAAACACAAAACTGTTCCAGGTGTGGTAGAATAACTCCAGCATCTGATGTGTCCACCACCATACCACTGCAGAATCAACAGCAGTGGCTGGATGGTTCCATCCAGGTGCGTAGATGATGGCTTTTGGGACAGGGACCAGGCTGAGGTTGAAGAGGCGCTGCAGGACACCAGACAGCTGGGTGGCGCAGGTCATGAATATCTCTTCCACAGGTGCTTCCCCCTCCCGCGGAGTCGACAAGTGAACTGACAGCGACGCTCTGTCATTGTAACTCACGCTGTACTCAAAAATCCCTTCATCATTACATTACATTTAATTTAGCTGACGCTTACATCCAAAGCGACTTACACTCATTTTAGATTCATACACACCGCTACAGGGAGCAATTCAGGGTTAAGTGCCTTGCTCAAGAACACGTCGGGCGGGGATTGGACCGGCAATCCTCTCATTGAAAGACGGACCTGGTAACCACTGAACCACAGCTGTAATCCTGTCAAGCGAAACCAGCAACATCTGCATTTTGGTCTTTTCTGGATTCAGGTGACATTTATTGACTGCCAGTTGAACGTACAGTCGGCGTCCCAGGTGAACACTTTGCTGTCGCCAAATGCAAGTTAATTGCGACTTGTGCTTAAGTCATGCGCTCCACTAAGGCCTACTGCTATAACTTAGCACTTATTACAAGTGTTACTTTTTTGGGGGGTAATTCCTCATTAGTTGTATTATTTTTAAACATAAATGATTGTTATTGCACATGGAGGCAAATCATCTCAAATGTGTTAAACTTCAGTGTGGAAACAGTTGAATTGAGCGTGCATAAAGTTAGTGTTGTAACTATGATTATTATTACCATAATATTGATTGAGAGTTGCTCTGAGACCAAGATAACGTGCTAAAAAGTAGTAATAGCCTAAGACAACAGTAGTTTAATACATTTTGGCTGGTAAAGAATCTGTACATTTACCAGCCACTCTGGCCAGTACGTCCAGAAGTAGATGTTAGACCGTGCTCTTGTATTCTATCCGTGCATCAGGTGGATCTTAAACAGCTGAATGTGTGTGTGCCAATGCATACAGTACAGTGTGTGAGCTTTTGAGTGAAACCCACCATGTCGTGACAGTGAGCTGCAGCTACTGTTCACCCCTTCCCCCATTTCTCAGTGGGAAGGAAGCTAGAGCAATGTGTGTGTGTGTGTGTTTGACACGGAGGCTGCGTTGTGTGTGTGTGTTGACACACACACACGGTCTCACTCATATTATATTAAACAGGATTTTCCCGAGCAGAGGGCTAATGCCACTGAGCTTCCGAAGTCATCTTCAGGATCCCCGGCTCAGCATAAACACTGCGGCCGCGCTGAGAGCCGACTGTTTCTTTTGGAGCGTCATTGTTCTGGAGCTGCAGAAGCCCTGAGTCAGCGCCGCCATCACTCAGCCCACCTGCCACACGTTGCTCAATTATTAAATGCTTTCATGTCATCTCGCTTTTCCTGATGGTATTTATAGCAGCAAAGTCATTCGCATACACACACACACACACACACACGCGTTATTGGTTGAGGAGAAGCATCCTTGTCCTAACAGTCCGACTCTTTTTCAGATGTCCCTCGTCTTGAAGAGACACGCTGTTAAAGACAGTACAGTAAAGTAATCTAGAAGTTCTAAGACGAGGGCAACTGCACTTTGGGTTCTTTGAGATGTTTCACCTCTCGACCAAAAGGCCTCTTCAGTGCTGACTGCTGTGGAGTTAAAGACATTTAACCTCTGAGCGTTACACCTTGGGAGTCATTGAGGTTGAGTGAGAGTCTTTAGTCACATGATCAAAGGCCGAACATCTTCAAGAGCCCAAAGCGAGTCCTCAAAAGTCTACCTTTCACCTTGGTTATGTCATCTAGAGTGCTTATTTGCATAAAAGCACACCATTTAAATTATTAGGAAATAAATGACAGTATTTTTTATTAGAAATTTGCCCTGAGTAGAAATAAATTATGTCATTGGTCGTTTTTAATGATGTATTGTATATAAGCTGCTGAGAGAAAACTACATATTACAAGATAAGTTTTTAACACGTCCTGACAACTTTATTATTTTCTTCCTCCCAATAGTCATCTTTTTCTCTAAATACAGCTTGAACACATCATAATGTAACTCAATGAAACCTCCATGAAGTGAAGATGTTTGGTCTGTTATTTTCCACCATCTGACCTTTCAACAAGGATTTCTTGTTTAATTCAATCTGGAGAGGAATCAATGATTTTTGATAATCCAGTTACTTGAGTTCCAGTCCCATAAACAATCACTATATAACTTTTCAAATGCAGCACCTTCATCCTTTTGGATGCGTCCTTGTTTTATTGGGCCAATATTCACTCTCAGACAGACTCTTCAATCTTTCTGTCTCAGTCAACGAAAGAAAGGAAAGTATTGACACAGAGCGTTTAGAGTGAAGCAAAACAGTAAAGGTGTGTCGGCCTTACCCTCTCTACCTTCATCCTGACGATGGACTCGCCTTTCTCACAAACACTTCTTTAATATTAGCCAGCTGTGTCCGATTTCATGTCTTACATTACTTCTACCTCAAAGAAATGATTCCCCCAATGAGTGAAGCCACGATGGTGTCCCGTCACGATGTCTGGCCAAACCCATGACCTGCTGGAGAGGAATCTCAGTGTCACAGTAATGTGATTTGGATGGTACACCATGCTCTCTCTCTCTCTCTCTGTGTATGTGTGTGTGTGTGACCTTCAGGTTATGTGGACTGCTCTTTTGATGTTCATATTACTGAACATTTTAAATCTATACATTTTAAATTCAGCTACAGTACATTGATTAATCTGTCGTCAGAATAGTTGCCAATTCATTTTCTTTTGATTGCCGATCAATCGATGAATTGTTTCAGCTTTATTCTGCAAATGTAAGGATTGAGTCATTAGCAGTGTACTGGATTTGGCCCTATTTTTGACAAGAGATGTACACACACACACACAAATAAATACATACGTATTCTACAGGAACAGGTTCTAGTTTCTGAGAACGGGTGAATGTGGATCAAGCAGATTGCACAACAATTACTTTTGGAGAAAATCCTCAAACAAGGCCGAGGTAATCTCTTTTTAATATCACAGTACGTTCACAGTCAGTTATTTGCATTATAATAATATCACACATGCACATGCACACGCGCACATCTTAGGCCCCCTACAGTGTGACCTTATATTTGCTTAATGAGGCGCTTAGCTCAGGTGTGTGTGTGTGTGTGTTAGATACACAGCAGTGCATAACAGCATGAGTGTATTGTACTATAGTGTCGGTAGAATGTCAAAGTAATTGATTCCTCTCCTACAACACTTATTAAATCAGCAATATCAGATTGGAAACTATATATCCTTCAGCAGTGGAATCTTGTGCCAGATTTATGAGGATAGTTTTAGAGAAAACCATAAAACGTTTTGTCCAGATGTCAACAAAATGTATTACAGCTGGGATTGTCTATTGTCTATTTGTAAGCCTTTTTTTTTTTAAAACGCCCTTCAAACCCAAATTGTGATTTATTCATTTAATTTATTCATTTCACTGTCAGTTGGATTTAGCAACTTTGATTCAAGCATTGAACAAACGACTGTGCCAATTTTTCTTCATGAGTACCAGATCAGTGTAAGCTGGATATATAACTAAGTAAGTACATTTTATTTATATGACATGTTTTTTTCAACACAAGTCACACATGGCTTTTAGGTCATCAGCGCAGAATAAAAAATGAACAAAACACGTCAGTAAAGCAAAGTACATACAATAGAAAACAACAATCAAAGATACATACGAACACAATGCACAAAGCATCACCACCCAGACCAATTCGAGAAGTGGGTTTTCATATGTTTTCGAAACAGCCAACAGGCTGCCGAGCAGTCGGCTCTGGTTGTAGCTTTAGCAGGCAAAGCCAACACGGCTTGGCTGGATGACCTAAGTGACCGCTCAGTTGTGTATGGGTTTAGTAGCTCGTGGACGTAGGCTAGAGCGAGGCCACGCGGTGCCTCATAAGTGAGGAAGAGAATCTTTGGATCAATCTGAGGTTGACTTAGCGCGTGCTGTCACACCGCCACACAGAGACACGATTATTGCGCGTGACATTTCTCCGCAGGCTGCAAAGTAAACTTTCAGAAAGCCGACATCGGTCCCGTGTGCCTGAGGATCTCGCTCGCTCTCCGAGCGGCCGCCACGGTGCGAGAAGCCGGATGCGTATGAGCGACGTCTGCCTCCCAGTTTGTGTTTGGTGCATTATTCCTGTGTGTGTGTGTGTGTGTGTGTGTTTGCTGCAGTGCCCCTGCTGAAGGGCGGACAGTAAGGCCCTGGTCAGCGTGATATAGGTCTCATGGGACGTCCTGTTTCTTTGGGGGGGATCAATACTTTTCCTCTTGCATCTCCCTGCCTCACCCTCCTCACCCACTTGACTTTGGACTATTTATGGTATCTCTATGGATTAACAGGACCCCAAACGATCAATGGGCTTACTATGATACTCTCACTCCTCTTCTCGCTCTGTATCTCCTGCTTGTGTCAGCTCCTTTTTCTCCGGGAAAACTTTTAGTAGTTTTTGCTCGTTTTCCTGAAACATCTGAAGCCATTAGGTGTGTACTGTCACAAACACGCTGTCCCACGAATAGAAACACATGCCAGGGGGATATCCTTTCAAATGCAGGGGCCATGCGAGGTGAAGTACGAGTTTCTTTCGGTGTTGAGGGGATTCTTTTGCACCCATTTTTGCACCCAGTTTCTGTGGCTCTCTATGACTCCACCGTGGCAGAGTTTGCAGTAGACGGGAGTGTCGGGAGAAATCGTGTCGGCCACAGAGCAATTTGTGCAGCGCCTGGTCAGACCACATCTTCAAACCAGGAATGGTGTCATAGTGTCAAACCAACATCAATCTCGACCGAATCAAATACACGTCTTTTATAGATGTTGAGTTTTACTGCTTTACTAAATGCAGCCTTTTTTTGTCAAATAAAAGAAGAAAACATGCACTTGGGAAAGAGCTTTTTATTGCACAACAAAGTGTGTCACATCTGCACATTCCATTGTGGTACAAAGACAAGTTTTACAGCTGTAGCAACATAAAGCAGTAAAGATACAGTATGAATTGATGAATAAAAAAACACTTGTTTTGAATTAGCTGAATTATAGAGACAGAAAATTAATCGGCACCAATTTAAGTAATTAATTAATATTATTTTTCAAAGATGCCAAACATTTGAAGGTTCCAGTTGATCAGATATGAAGATGTTATGCTTATAATTGTCTTTTGTTATAGTAGACTGAATATTTGGGGCCATTTAGAGTAAGTAAACATGTATTGTCTACATCAGTGGTTCACAAATGGGGTTACGCAAAGACCCTCCAGGGGGTATTTTAATATATTTAAAATGAACATTTATTGAAAACAATTTAATTAATGTAAATAAATATTCAATAAAATATGTACGTTCATAAACTGAATTTTATATATTATATATTATATCAGACACTGATGGCACAGCGCTGTGTATTACAACTTTTTTTAACCCAAAATGCAATGTGCTGGTTTGGGAGTACTTGGCAAAAAAAAAACATTTCACAGGGGGTACATCACTAACAAAAGGTTGAGAACCACTGGTCTACATGATAGATACGCAATATATAATAATACTTATAATACAGGAGATACTTCACAGCAGCTCTATCCTGTAGATCAGACAGTATCCTCATATTCAGCTCCCCAACATATCATACACAAGCATTCTGTGGTCATTGTGGTTTTCTCCTCTCTTCAACAATAGCTCGGAGTCGAGCACAATGGCACCCTGACCCCCCATTTCCTTTAGTGGCAATCCTGATTAGCTAAGTGACACACTTCTCCCATGCCATTGTTAATGTATTAGTGCCTCGAGTCCCTGTGGAGGCCAGACGCTCCGCTCAGCTCACCGTTTAGCGATGGTTATCTTCCAGTTGGTCCTCGTTGAAGGCTAATAGATGTTTTGTAGATATGGAAGGAGAAGGAGAGGAGAAAGAGACACACTGGTTGTAGTGAGTCACAAAAAGAACGAGGGAGGTTGGGGATTGGAGCAGGAGTTATGGGGAAGGCTTTAGTGATTTTTTTGTATCCCTCCATCTTCCAAAATTAAAAATGTGTCGAGTTGCCGTGGAGGGTTAGAGGCAAACAGAGGGAATGTCTACTGAAAAAGGCTGACAAGTGTTTCCCAAGGCCAAGCCAATCAGAGGCAGATTAGGGCAGTTTACGACTTTGCCATAGTAGGTAAAAAAAAACATTGCAGACTTATCTTTACTCATAGCTCTTCTACTCTCACTTGTCTTACGTCACTTCATTCCCAACGTTCTATCCCAGCCGGACATTGTTGAAACAGAGCAGCAAGAGCAACGAGTAGAATGACTACGGAGTGTTTGAATGCTGTCCGTCTGCTATCGCACACACACAGTTTACAAAGCCCCGCCCTCGGAGAAACAGAGGAGAGAGAGAAGAGGAGAGGAGAGAAACTAGAAGAGGAGAGAAATTAGAAGAGGAGAGAAACTAGAGAAGAGGAGAGGAGAGAAACTAGAAGAGGAGAGAAATTAGAAGAGGAGAGAAACTAGAGAAGAGGAAGGGAGAGAACGAAGCACAATGCATGCAAGACTCTCACTGGGCTGAAATCAAATGAGTGTGCATGCATTCGTAAATAATCTTCTAAACACAACTTAATAGGTTTCTTATTGAAGTATCGAGTGTGACACTACGATGACTCCGTACTGCGGTATGACAGTGTTGTAACTCAGAGAATCAATAACCGGAGGATTCAATTCATGTGATGAATTCGCCTCTAGATAAAGAAAACACCTGATCTATACTTCCTTGTGCGTGCTGATGTGTCAGCTTTACCGTAATCCACTGCCCGGCGTAGAAGTGCACATTGCATTTACCCAATCAAAGGCTCGTAGATGCGCTCTGCTGCACTCCCGGTCAGAGCGGGTCAAACCGCTCGTAGCCTACTACTGAACATAAGCCTGACCAAAACACACAAAAACAAAAGGGGCAACATTCTGAGAAAAGACTCCCCGATTTTTTAAATACCCACGTGGTGAAGAAAAGTGGTCAATGTGCACTTCTTATTGTCCAAGCCTATACATAATGTTACGCCCTTAGGGACGTGCGGTCAGGGGAGGCAGCTGAGGCAGAGCCTCACCTGTCATGAGTAAAAAAAGTAAAAAATAAAATAATGATAACATCAAATTATATTAATATTTGTCCACCGATCTTTATGTATGACTAATTTCGAAAATGTTATAGTCAAAATCGCTGAATTTGCCTGTTCAAATACAGGATGAAACGAGAGCTGAGGCAGCGACGAGTCGAGCCTCACCTCTGATTGCGCAATCCATCACAAGATGGGTTGATACATGCAATTGGCCGGTGCGGGTTGCCGTATCTCTACATGTCGTCTGGCTAAGGTCTTAAACCATTACAGTTTAATGTTTGTAAGTGACATATTTAGTTTGCTGATGGTAAATAAAACCGCAGTGAAAAGGCGCAGGGAAGGCAGCTAGTACTCTGCCTCACTGAAGGGGCGCTCGTGAGCCAACGGGTACTTGTTGCTGCTTCTTCTACGCTGAGGCGCCAGGCGAGTCAAGTCCGTTTGTTTTTGTATTTTGCTTCGCCAGACTGCCAACATGGAAGAGGATTATATATCTATGCTTAAACATGTATCAAAACTGGACTTTCAGTCAAAAGTGGACGTGATTAACACAGGTAGACCAACGACGGAGCTAAAAGGTTTGCTTCAAATTTTTCTTAATTCAGGCTTGCGCCGTTTAGCTAGCGGATGATAATAGCGCACTAGCGTTCTAGCGTTTCCGGTTCTGTGTTGTGACGTCACTAGTGACATCACAGAGCGCCGAAACAGAGTTTATATATAGAAGTGATTTCCAGTAGGAATTTACTCTGTGAATCTCATGCGGGTTCACCCTCCTGGGGAGGGGGGCTCTGAGATTCACATGGGGGTGGGTGGGACGGCGATTCTCGAATCGCCAGGACAAACAGCAAGCACACAGACAGAAAAACACAATAATCAAATTACTCCAAAACAAGACTATAATGCTTGTGAGTCAAGTTTATGCACATATATTCATGCTACTTTGCATAAAAAAATATATATATATATTTTTTCCCCGCGAAGTACGTAAGTAAGTTTTACGTATCTGTAATATGTACCGTTTGTGCGCGTGTGTGTTGTGTGAAGAATGCTGATGAGACATGAAATAACCAGGAGCCAATTGAATAAGCTACCCTTTTGGGTTTATATATTTGTAAATCTGACACTAAAGGAGTCAGTGCCTCACCAACCATGAACCTCACCGCACGTCACTGGCCCTTGGAGAGTTGTTGTTATAGCTTACATTTGAGACTCAAAGGACCTCTGCTGTCTGCACACCTGGGAGCTGCAATAGGTCGGCCACAGTCTGATTGGTTGGCTGCTGAGTCGCTCCACTGTTGTGACTGTTCGGGGCTTAAAGGCCGTACTCGAGCACACTAAGCCGTGGTCTTTCACTTCACACACTTATCCTGACTAATTGCTCTTTGTCGAGCTCCAAGTCCCAGTTTGCTTCTTTTTCATTAGTAGTTAAGCAAACCACACAAAACAATAAACAAGCCAGACACGGTGGAAATCTTCTCTCACGAAAGTACCAGCTTTTTATTGTATATATACATATACACATATATGCTAATATATATATATACACACACGCATATATATGCAATAGAGCACAGGCTTCTTCACTTTTTTTCTGTCTAAAATAAATATAAATTATGTTACTTATGAAATTAATCATTCCGACCACATTTTATGCAGCCGTCAGTCGCTGGTCACGAAGAAGAATGAAGAAGATGATGCCGATACGTTTACGCCAGGACGCACACACTTGCTGATCCTACCTGGATCAGAATGACCCGGAAGTGTGGAGGCGTTGTCGTACACTTCATTAACGCCATGATGGGTGTATAATTGCTCTCCTCCACTGTGGACAAATGCCACACACACACATGGGCATCTCACTCACTAACCAAAACAAACAAGGCTGCCTCACACCCAGACAGCAGCGCTTTTGAATTAACCATGTGATGGTCTGTTAAACATACGTTTGAAGAAAAAAAAGGGGGGAACGGTAGAAAAGCACTAACCTTGGTTCAGGGATACTTATTATAAAGACAAATATAAAATGTTCGGCTTTTAATATTGATCATTTCCAGGGATTTTGATAACATGTCCGTGATTCTGCTGTTGATTGATTATAGATATTTTTCTCTTAACTTTCCAGCTGCATTCTGGGGCGACATCGCTTTAGACGAAGAGGACCTGCGCATGTTCCAGATCGATCGGACGATAGACCTCACACAGCACACACACACGCACACACACTCCTGGCAGGGGCACACGTCTGGTAAGCGGACTCGACAGTAATCATTATTCAGTGATCTCCCTCTCATGTTTCCTCTCTCTCTCTCTCTCTCTCTCTCTCATTACCCGTCGGCTGCCAAGTAAAGCGGCGTCAATAGGACGGAAGTAGACAGGGGCCACCTGATATCAGCATTTATTGTGCATTGTTTCTGTTTTGATTGTTGGCTCTTGTGTGTGTCAGGTGGGCTGGAGGAGCATGCCGTTTCTAAGAAGAGCGGCTCGTTATATCTACTGCTTGATAAAATACGCAGGTTCGGCTTCGGTAAGGACACTGCCTTTACTTCTCGCTCTAATGATGGAGGTTTTAACCAAGAAGGTACACATCCTATATCCTTTACCTTACTGCAGGAATTCCATAATGGCATCCTAGATCTGTAGATAAGCAACTGGTTTCCATTTATTTCTTATACAGTACGAAACAGTATGAAAGCAAACTTTTCTGCAAAGGCGTGGAGCTTTAATTAGAGCTCTAAAACCCAGCTGTCTGAGACACGTTGAATACACTGCAACTAAGATCCAAACTGAGATAAAGGGAACTGAATGAAGGTCTTTGCTTGGATCAGACCTGCAAAGAAAAGGGTTTTCTCAGCCGTCAGCTGCAATTAAAGATGGAGGACAGATTCATATTCAGACCAAAAGTTTGCTAGACAAAATAGCGGCCTTTAAATTCAGCTACCAATTGTTATTTATCTACAGTTATAATAACAATGTTCACATTGTAGCCAGCAGGTCCTTACAATAAGTACATTTGGCTTATTATAACAAGCGAGGAACACCCACAGAATATCGGCCTCGACTTTCCCCTTGAAGAATCCTACACAAAACGCCATTCTTTATAATGTGAATACAGTTTAAATCATGCCAACCGCTGGTCCTTTCAGGCTTCTTTCAATGAAAAATATCCTTTTCACTGTTTTGACTCAGATTTTTTTGTTGTGATGAGGAAGACACCGTGATGAAGTCTGCTGGACTTCAAGCAAGCATATTGAAAGCAGTTTTCAATATGTCAGACGGGTTTTCCCCTTTATGCTCTCTAGAAAGAGCAAATTGATGCACAATCAGATCCAGAAATACAGAATGTCTAATTTACTTTTTTTTTGCGCAACTCAACTCATCCAGTAAACATTTAAAACTTATTTTAATTAAATGTATAATAAAACAATATATCGCCCAGCCAGAGCTATCTGACTTTTATTACCCTCTGATCTGAGAACAAACTCTGAAAGGTCATGTATATACAGAAATAGTGTGATCTAATAATCTCACAGCACATTTATGAACTAATAATAGACGAGAAATTTATCCAATTTGAACACCCATGACATGGACTTGTGGTAAAGGTAGATTTAACTGTTGTTTCTTGCTCGGTTAGACTATCTCCCCAAGAACTCCAGCAAGGCAGCGGCCAATCCCAAGAGCCAAACTGGGAAAGGGGTGAAAGGTTGGAAAAGTGGAAAAGGTGGGAAGATTGGGAACGTTATGAAGAGCCGTATTCGCCGAGCGGCCACATCCCGAGCTGAGAGGATATGGCCCGGAGGAGTCATTCCCTACGTCATAGGAGGAAACTTTACTGGTAAGCGACTCTACTGGAGCGACGCCCGTTCGGTTCAACAGAAAATATCCCACCGACGTGCGATTGTGTAAAAGTAGGATGTGAAATGCGTTTTCAGGCAGTCAGAGGGCCATGTTCAAGCAGGCCATGCGTCACTGGGAGAAGCAGACGTGCGTAACGTTCATAGAGAAGACGGACGAGGAAAGCTACATCGTGTTCACCTACAGACCCTGCGGGTGAGTCGGGCGAACCTCTGCGTGTGGATGTGCACGAGTGTGTACCCGGACTTTAGCGGTGACCTCAGTGGTGTCACGGCGAGAGACGATACGGTCACTCAACAATGGCTCCACTTCCCTTCCTGTCCTGCTGCTGTTTCCCCATCCCACCAATCACGCCGCTCGCTCTACGTTTCTGTATGTTTGTGCAGTTTTTTGTGTGGTTCATACGCTGCAGAAGTGCATTGTTCTGTGGAGTGGCGGCCCGCTGGGGTCACAGCGTGTTTGTACAGGGTGGCGTGTAAGTTGTAAGGTTTTAGAAGGGCTGGAATCGGATTGTTTTGGTTTATCTCTCCAAGATGTTGTTGTGCAGAATGTTGAAGGAGTTTGGCATGTAGGATATTAACGTGATATACTCATAAATCGATTAGTTGACCAAAAGGGAATAAATAAAAAGCAATTAGAGGAATTTAATAATTAGTTATTATTATTTATTAAGCAAAAGGTTTTTCAGCGTATTAAATGTAGGGATTTCATGTTGTTGTGAATTAAATATTGTTTGTACAAAAGATCAAATTTGAAAACGTGTCAAGTTGTGTTTTTTATAAAATGTCTTTTTGCATTCAGAAAATTGTTTAAGATTTCGAAACCCTGATATTTTGACTTTAAGTTAACGAGGCTGGTATCAAAACTCAATATGGATATCGCTGGTATCGATATGGAAATTCCGTTATTGTATTGTATGCCTTTCGTATGATACTCAGAGCTACAATATTTTCCGGACTTCTATGGACCGATGAATAATTGTAAGTAAAGTAGACTCTGCATGCTGTTTCTTTGCTATCAACATAATATTTAATGCCCGCTGAAGATCTTGAACGAAGTGTTGCACTGTTACAACAAAGAGAGTGCATTATCTACTGTGTTAACTTTAATATTTCTTGTTAAACAAGAACTTCACTTTAAAAAAATCAGATTTTTAAATGCCATTTAGATGAGGCAAAGAGCTGCATGTTAACAGATGACGCCCGTTGTTTCCTGCTCCGTGATTGGCTGGCTGCATCAGAGATTAGACACTTTAATCTGATGTATAAATAACCTGCAGCTTGTATGTGTGACAAAAACAGACAAAGCAAGTGAATGCTTAAAAAAAGTTGTAATTTTTTTTTTTTACAGAACCACCGTAAATGTGGTGCACCTCTTTGAGGTGAAGTGCTGATACTAGAGCTGCAAATGTTGCAAGAAAAGACTATCTACTCCAGTGACTCCTGGTCCTTACCCTGCAATCAGCTCTTTGGATAACTTTAATAAGATTTGTTAGCCTGGCACGGATGTCTCGACTAACCAGAAAAAAAGATGTGTGTGTGTGTTCTGTGATCAGCGATCTGTGAACAGCTTATTCACATTTGGTTATGAAAGTGCAGCGTTATCGCAGCGCTTTATGTAAATAAATCACTTTCCCTCTGGTGGAAGTAGTATGGGGCAGGAAATCCTGAAGTGTGTGTGTGTGTGTGTGTGTGTGTGTGTGTGTGTGTGTGTGTGTGTGTGTGTGTGTGTGTGTGTGTGTGTGTGTGTGTGTGTGTGTGTGTGTGTGTGTGTGTGTGTGTGTGTGTGTGTGTGTGTGTGTGTGTGTGTGTGTGTGTGTGTATACAGCACTGCTGATGCTTTTTTCCACTGCCAAATGTGTAGTAAATATCATCTGCCGATCTCATCAACGTCTCACTGATCCTTATCAGGTGTTGTTCCTATGTGGGTCGTCGTGGCAACGGGCCCCAGGCTATCTCCATAGGCAAGAACTGTGACAAGTTCGGCATCGTTGTGCACGAACTGGGCCACGTCATCGGCTTCTGGCACGAGCACACGCGGCCCGACCGCGACGATCACGTGACCATCATCCGGGACAACATCCAACCAGGTGAGGCCAAGTACCCACGATGCACCTGGGCCTCTCGTTTCGAGTCATTCCGGGTTGTTTCTACCTGGAGACAAGCGAGGGACAACGCCGTCACTTTTAAATTCACACCAGTGTCCGACCCCGTGTCGGTGTGAATGAGGCTTTTAATGACTGAAGTCACCTCGACCCGCAGACAGCTTCTCCTCCCACACACTCCTCTGCACTACAACACAGGCTGACAGGTGTTAGATCAGATTATGCAGCGCTGGATCAGACCTGACACAAGTTTTTGTTCAACACACCAGAGCTCTGTTCTGCTCTATGGGACTATATGGCACTACAGTGTGCATCTCTACCTGTGAGGCTAGACTACTGACTACTTGGTTTCTTCTTTAAATAAGTTGTATCTGCTAAGGCACTATTTTATTTGTTGTATTGAAGCAGCTAGATTAGTTAGTCTGTACTGTCTTAGCAATCATATTCGGCAGAATGGAGCAGCTCGACTGGTCTTCAGCCTAAATTCACCTCCGCTCCTCCGCTCTCTTCACTGGGTACCGGTGGCTTGCCGCATCCGCTCGGCATCAGCTAATCGACTTGTGACTCCGTCACTTTGAGCTAATCACTCGACTACATCCAGACTGCTTGCTGTCCTGGCTCCTCAGTGGTGGAACGACCTGCCCACTGACATCAGGACAGCAGAAAGTCTCTACGTCTTCCGCCGGAAACTAAAAACACATGTTTTCCGACTATATCTGGAATAAAAACAGATTAGCACTTCAGTGGCACTTGAATGGCACTTACTTATGGTTTTACTTTTGGTTTGTCTTTCTTGAAGAAATGTTACTTTCTTGATTCTTGGTGTTCTGATTTTGTACTCATGGTTGATGCACTTATTATAAGTTGTTTTGGATAAAAGCATCTGTTAAATGACAAGTCATGTTATGTAATGACTATGAGAATTTTGATAAATGCCCTAATCTATGCAGACATAATCGTTTGCATTATGCTTTGTGTGTTCAGGGTTGTGTTATGTATATATTCGTGTATGCTTTTATTATACTAAAACCTTCTGCCGCTGCCGTCCCTGTGTGCGTGCACATGTGTGTGTCTTTGTGTGTGCGGTTCCCAGGCCAGGAGTATAACTTCCTCAAGATGGAGCCAGGGGAGGTCAACTCCCTCGGGGAGTCATATGATTTTGATAGCATCATGCACTACGCCAGGAACACCTTCTCACGGTAACCAGCGGCACAGCCTCGTCTCTTGAGCTGTGTTACATTTACAAAAGAGAGTCATTCTTTTTGTAAACTGAGGTTTTGAATGTTTCTATATGTTGATATTGTTTCGTGGTGTGTGGTGTAAGTGATGGCTCATGCAGTGCAACATGGAAAAATGAATATAAGAAGACCTTTTCCTGGTCACAAAGGGAATTAAAACCCACAAACAATGAGATATTACCTGTATTTCTCATCATCATTGCTGAGCTTGTGATCAACATGCGACAACGAGATAGTCGTGATGCGGACATAGTTTGCTATGTTTGTAGACTCCAGCCTTTTAAGACTTTGGGCTTGATAGAATACTTATTATTACGTATGAACCACATAATATATTAGTGTTTGTACTGTAACTGGAATGCAGGAAATGCTACAGACACTGAATTTATGTCAGAGTCAGGCTATTGTTAAAAAGTTATAGCAGTCTTTACCCACTCTTTTTGACTTGTAACTTGTTAAACAAACTAATATCATCTTGTGAGTCCATTGCATGAGTTGTCTTCTGCCTCCGACCAGTTTAAATAAAAAGCAGCGATAACCAATTTTCTTAGTATGACAATGTGAACGGCTTCACTGGTAGCGATGAACCGACAGAGTCTGAATCTGTCCTATCCGCTTTACGGAGCTCGATGTTACAAAATTAAGGTTTCTGCCACAAAAAGCCCCTGATTCACTGAATCTGAGCTCTGATCAGCTGGAAATAATCTCTTCCCAGCACAGTAAAACTAACAGAAACTTTTCAGCATTATGAAATCCTTTCCTATTTGATCCTCACTATCTGAAATCAGCCGACTATTTGGCACTGAGCATAGTCATGGGTTCACTCGCTACGCTTTCCGTGAGAGGATGCTTTTTAATCTCTGCAATACCTTCTCTCATGACCCCGCCTATTCCCCACTCAGCTCCACTCACACATTAAAAACATTAAACACAGCATTGGGGAGGGGTTTACGATTTGCTCTTTGTCATGCATCTTCAAAACTACAGAACTTATGTCCAGTGTGTTTACATCTTTCATTTGGTTTCCTTGAAATCAGAGCACGGCGTGTGCTAATGCTCTCTTCTCCTTCCTCCTTCCTGAAGAGGGATGTTCCTCGACACCATCCTTCCATCCAGAGATGAAAACGGGGTCCGGCCGGCTATTGGTCAGAGAACCAGGCTCAGTAAAGGAGACATAGGACAAGCAAGGAAGCTGTATAGATGTCCAGGTACTGATAGATTTAATACGAGAACACAGTGTGTGTGTGTGTGTGTGTGTGTGTGTGTGTATGACCTCTGTTTATCTGCGAGCATCTTTGGCATACAAACGTGCCCGCCCATCCAATCTCCAAGGCACCGAGTAATTTGTTTTTCCATGTTACGCTTCCCTCTCTGTTTTTGGGTCTCACACACTTCACACACACACACACACTCTTCCCTCAAGTTGTTGCGCACAACTGCGCAGTTTGCGACGTCCCTCGGGTCCCTGTTAGACGGATGTTACGTGACACACACACACACATGTCACACTGAGACACTGATGAAATTATATTTGTCGCCATTCTTATTATTTAATTTGACAAAGTATCTGTTTTTATAGTCTTTTTGTTTCTGTATTTACACATTTGGACAAATCCAATTTATCTGACAACGTGTAAGTGTGTCATTTATTGTATTCGTTAATGTTAATATCTCCACATATATCACAGGATAAACGTCGTTCTACTAAATTTATTTTGATACTGGGGCGAGAACAAGGCTGTGTTTGCGTGTCCCAGCTGAAAATAGATATAACTTCAACCGTATAAGGTCATAAGTGATACCATATTCACTGACAGATGAACAGAGCCCCAGGGCATTGTGGGGGAAAACAGCATGCATGATGAGATAGGAGGGGCACATTTGGCTAACCTCCTTTTGAGAGGAAGCGACGGCATTAAACTCAGAATGAAGGATGAAGAGAGCAATATTGTCTTGGTCAATCCCCCTGAATTCCCATCCAGCTGTAATATTTCTCTTTTGCTGTCTTCATGGAGACACATTTAAAGTCTGTCAGTCTTGTTCACTTCCAGTAAATGATTTTGTTAATTCTGCTAAATGGTGACCAGGCATGTACACAAATACAGACTGCATAAAACACGAGTGTGTTGAGGTGGGTCATTTTATTTCCTTTTCTGTTTTCCCATTTAGAAATACACATCTAACTGTTTCCATATGGAATCAGATCAGATATTAGGGAACGAGGCTCTTGTTTTGTCCCAAAAAGTCTGCAGTACGTTTATTTTGGTAATTGGTAGTAAAGGTTTGGGAATAATAGATATGAGAGCCATGTGTTCTTTAGTGATGTACCAACCATAAGTATTGGTGCACAGCTGAAAGGATTAAGCCTAACAGCAGGACTCATCACAAAAATGTAACTCCATCTGTGTGTGTGTGTGTGTGTGTGTGTGTGTGTGTGTGTGTGTGTGTTGCAGCATGCGGAGAGACGCTCCAGGAGTCAACGGGCAACTTTTCGTCTCCCGGTTACCCCAATGGATACCCTTCGTACACACACTGTGTCTGGAGAATATCAGTTACACCTGGAGAAAAGGTGCACACACACACACATACACACAACCAATAGTGCCCTGCAGTGCAGTGAATGTGCATGCACTAATGAGTGACTGTATCTTGTTGACATCCTCACAATAAAGGAACACTCTTCCCCTCCTCCGCCTAGTCATCAGGTCTCCGGGGTGCAAACATCTGTATCAAATCTTGCTCTGAATATTTACCTTTGTCCCTTCAGATTGTTCTTAACTTCACCACCATGGATCTGTATAAAAGCAGTCTGTGTTGGTACGACTACATCGAGGTTCGGGACGGATACTGGAGGAAAGCTTCACTGCTCGGTAAGATCAGGGGAGAGTCAACCTAAAGGAGCACCGGGTACCTTTTAATAAGCTTTTCTGGGGAAATCATAAACGGAAATCTCCTCACATGATTGATGCTGTGACTGTAAAGCCATGTTCAGACTGACAATAGCACCTTATCAAAATGTATGTATGTGTTGTCATTATGTTTTTCTTGAGAAAAGTTATTATTGAAGTGTAGAACAGCTTTTCCATATTTTGGCATAAACCCTCTTTTCCAGTTTTTTTATATACTATTATGTTTGCATATACACAGAAAAGGGTATTTAAAAGGATAGTTTCAGTCCTCAATCTTCTCTTCCAGGAGAATATATCCATTCCCTATATACAGGTTTACACTCATCTACACACACATACATATCTATATTTGCCTGCATATTCTCACATACATACCTTTGTGTACTTCTACTTTAATTTGTCAGCAATTCTTTGTGGTTAACGTTCAGACTTATGCCGATCCCACAGTCTACTAGTCCCATCAAGTAGAGGAAAGAAACAGGAATCGTTAGTAGAGTCACACAAAGTCTGCTTCACATTTTAACCCTCCTGTTACCTTAGGGTCAATTTGGACCCATTCAATGTTTAATGTCGGTGTTCTTTCAGGTCAATTTGACCCCAGGCTGTTTTTCGATGTGTCAAACATATAAGAAATATCAACTTTTTTATATAATTAAAGGGCTATTTAGGTAGTCAACAAACAAACATAAAGTACCTCACACTTAAACTTGGAAAACAATATTAATTCTAATAATTTTCTGGAGGTTTTAATTGCTGGGGTCAAATTGACCCCAAGGGTAAAATATGTCAGTAAATATAAAGGTAACAGGAGGGTTAAACATTGAATGGGGTCAAATTGACCCTAAGGCAACAGGAGGGTTAATGAATTTGTTCTGTTTGAGCCTCACAGAAAAAGCCAACTTTTCCGTCATAAATATTCCCCGAATTATTGCATCCTCCACTGTAGGCGGTAATGGATTTAGACACTTTCTAATGATTTATGATTTATGACCACTTTGAATCCCTTCTCTGTTTCAAAAACAAAACATGGCCCAGATAACAATCTCCAAGTTAAGTGGTCTTTGAGTTTCGAATACAGTGCTTAATGTTTTGTGAATGCCGTTCCAATATAAACTAATTTTGAGACTTTGATTTGCCTCCATTGATCCACATCCAGAGTTGTTGTGTTTTTACTGGTTCTCTTCAATTCATTGAGTTTTACGTCACATTTCAACGGCTATATTTCATCCACAATCATTGGCCAGCACAAGTTATCATACTTAGTTTGTTTTTGTGTGCGTGTGTGTTTGTCTGTCTGTTCGTGTGTGTGTGTGTGTGTTTAACAGGCAGGTTTTGTGGCGATAAAGTTCCCGAGGTCTTGATCTCCACTGACAGCAGGATGTGGATCGAGTTTCGCAGCAGCAGCAACTGGGTGGGAAAAGGTTTCGCCGCCATTTATGAAGGTAACTCTTCACATCAAAACAATTATGTGTAACGAAAAAAGATTGTAAACCCGCTGGACGCAATGACGTTTCAAACTCAAAACAGTACTTTGGTGAGAATGATTTTAGCCCTATTTGTACTTACACGTGTTCAGGTTCTGTACACGTAATGCTAGTCTCTCTCTCTCTCTCTCTCTCTCTCTCCTGTGCAGCGGTCTGTGGAGGGGAGATCACCAAAGACTCAGGACAGATTCAGTCCCCCAACTACCCCGATGACTACAGAGCATCCAAAGAGTGTGTGTGGAGGATCATTGTGTCTGAGGGGTATAACGTCGGGCTCAGCTTCCAGGCCTTCGAGGTGATTCACTCCGTGCGTGTGTGTGCATGCGTGTGTGTGTGTGTGTGTGTATGTTTCTCTCTCTCTCTTCCTCCCCCTCTGTGTGTGTGTGTGTGTTTGTACTCAGGAATGTCTGGGTCAGATTTCACGCTCGTATAGCTGCTAGGAAGTTAATAATGTTAGTGGTGCGTGTGTGTGTGTGTGTGTTGTGTGAGTGTACAGAGCCTCGGAGCAGTTGAGGATTAGTGAAGTGCTGTAAATGTCAGTGTGCTAAAAGACTCAGTGTCCCCGACCTCCGTTCACTCTTGTAAGGTCAAAGTTTACCGTTACACAGGAGCAAAGATCAACCTCCTTTAAAACCGCTCCAGACATTTCTCTTGAATGAAATTACACACATACAACCGAGCTCCTAAGAAGATCACATTTTCCTTCATAGGTTTTATGAGATATGTGATGGCCACAAGGTGGATGTTGATAAAACACAGCAATAATGCATCTCACTCTGTGTGTGTGTGTGTGTGTGTGTGTGTGGACATGCATGGATGTTTTTGTAGATTGAGAGGCACGACAGCTGTGCCTACGATTACCTGGAGATTCGAGACGGCCCCCTGGAGACGAGCCCTCTGATTGGTCGCTTCTGCGGCTACGACAAACCCGAGGACGTGCGTTCCACCTCACACACGCTGTGGATGAAGTTCGTCTCAGACGGGACGGTTAACAAGGCTGGCTTTGCTGCTAACTTCTTCAAAGGTGTGTGTGTATGTGTGTGTGTGTGTGTGCAAAGGATGATTGTGTTTCTCTCACGTGGCATTTCAGCCAAAACATTCCTGACGTGTGTGAGAATAATTGTGCGTTGACACACGTGTGTTTTTCAGAGGAGGATGAGTGTGCCAAGCCAGACAATGGAGGATGTGAACAGAGGTGTGTAAACACTCTCGGCAGTTTCAAGTGCGCCTGTGAGCCGGGCTACGAACTAGCTCCCGACAAGAAGAGCTGTGAAGGTAATTGTGTGTGTGTGATGCTAAATTCATGTTTGTATGTGCATTCCTTTGTGTACGGCTGCACGTTTCTGTAGGATATGAGTGTTGTCCATTACAAAAGAAAAACATCCGATATGCCTTCATCAACAGGAAAAAAACATCCTCCTGACACAAAGCAACATTCCTCGCTGCTAGAATGCAACAAATACTGTGGTCCTTTAATCCCACAAAAAAAATAGATTAAATACCCGTAGTGACCCACATACTGCAAGAACTGAACAAACCACAGAGAGACAAAGCTATGCCGGGGGAAATATCCAAATTGTGGTTTTGCTGTAATTCTCTAGAGAGCAGTCGTTACTTTGGAAGTGAATTAATGGGTGGAAAGAAAAATCACGTAGAAAGTGGATTTAATCCATAATATATAATAAACATTTGTCGTCTTTATTTATAATCACATGTTTAGGCTAATTTCTCAAGGTCCACTTCAAAATGTAAGAACAACAGCAATAAATATGGCCAGAAGAAATAACGGGCGAAGCAAGAATTGAGTGTGTGAGCGAAATGCTGTTATGAACCGTACAGGCATGACTGATAGTTTCTGGTGAGGGATTTGAAATGAGCAAACACCTGGAGTAATGACTTTCCCTCTTTCTTTGAGCTGAATCTAGTGACATCATCAGTTGAAGCAGAGTCCTTAACTGGATCATATCAGACAGGGATGTCGTATGTGTACAGATTGTAAAGCCCACTGAGGCAAATTTGGAATTTGTGATATTGGGCTATATAAAAGAAACTGAATTGAATTGAATATCAGAAATAAAAATACTTCTGGGATTAAAATAAATGCACCATACAAGTCTGCAAAGTCTCCTCATCGCACAAAACCGACCGCTCAAACTCAAAATGATGTCTCTGTTTCTCTACATGTCAGATTCCAGCTGTTTGCAGTCTGGAACGCAATAATTCACGACTTTTGAAAATCAGTGCATTTTCAATAAAAAATTGTCAGAAAAACCCCCACTGAAAACTAAAAGTTGTCAGAAAAAAACCCACACACTTGAAAATGATCACCACAGCTTGCTAATGTGCGTCACACTCAAAACTCCTTCTTTTTCTATGCGTTTCTGTCATTGAGAAACATGTGAACACGTATATAATGTCCTCGTCACGTGGGCTGTGTGTCCACAGCGGCGTGCGGCGGTCTCCTCTCGAAGTTGAACGGGACCATCAGCACGCCCGGCTGGCCGAAAGAGTACCCGCCCAACAAGAACTGCGTGTGGCAGGTGGTCGCCCCCACTCAGTACCGCATCTCCATGCAGTTTGAGGCCTTCCAGCTGGAGGGAAATGAGGTAAGTGTGTGTTGGTGGGTTGTCCGTTACTGATAACGAGATGCTCCGCATAGTGGCACGCCCGTGTTCAAGGAGCCTTGTTTGTGTGTTTAGGTGTGTAAATACGACTTTGTGGAGGTGCGCAGCGGCCTTTCATCCGACTCTAAGCTGCATGGTAAATACTGCGGCACGGAGGTCCCTGAGGTCATCACCTCTCAGTATAACAACATGAGGATTGAGTTTAAATCCGACAACACCGTCTCCAAGAAGGGCTTCAAGGCTCACTTCTTCTCAGGTAAGACACATGTGTTGCACCTTTGTGTGTGTGTTGGTCAGGAGTGGGCAGAGCAGTGTATTGTGTTTGGATCATACAGAGGAAGAAGTTGAATAAGGTGTAGGAGCCGGTTGAGAAGCTTTTCATGTCCCTTTGTATGACGCTTGAACAATTATCCACCAGCATGGTTTTTTGTGTGCATTTCCCCACTCATCTGATATCAGTGACTTAAGGGCAGACATTTATAGAAGGGGGTCAATATTCATTGATAAGTTAATCAGCTGCTGATGACACATCGAGTGGTGTCTCATTTCCTTGGTCAACCTCCTCCCCGTTCTGGAGGCCAAGAGAAGAGAATTGGGATTGGGCCAAACATTTTATTTTCACACTTAAATATAACAAAATATATATACATAATAAAATATATAAACAATGCAACCCCCCCCCCCCCCCCCCCTGCTACCCCCATACCTGTACCTTTCACTGTGCTTCATCAACGCCACACACATTGTCTCCATTTCTGATTCCTGATCCCCCTATTGCGTGTTCATTTGCGTGTGTGTGTCGTTATCCATAAGTGGTGTGCATGACCCCCGTCTGTTCCTCTGTCTGCCCACATGTGTCTGTCTGTCCCGCCGTGTCTCCCGAGCCTCTCGGGTCACCCTGCGCTCTGCCCTCTCTCCCTCAGACAGGCTGGCTCTGTGCCACGGTCGTATGATTGTGTTTGAGTCATGCCAGGACATTAAGCGCGGCCGCTCTCCCGCCCGCGGCCATTTCAACAACAAGCCGGCAACCGCATCAAAAGGTCAGAGGTAACATGACCTCACAATCGGAATCTCTGATTGGCTCCGGTCTCTCGCGTGGCGAGGGAATGGATGATCCTGCCTTAAATGGCGAGGATCGCCGTTCGATCCATTCTCCTCCAGAGGGAAACATGTGCTCTGTCCCAATTTAATATTAGTACGACACAATATTAACATCCAGATGCTTAAGCATTCCATTTAATTAAATGAAGGGTAAAAAGTAACTTAGAAATAACATGAAAACGTTAGTCTTATTTGATTTAACAAGTGTATTTATACGGGTTGGACACACATCGGATTTTGTCAATCTAACTGCAATTGCCAGTTTTAAATCCTTACATTGTTATTGTCTGCAGTCCAGACATGTCACAACTGCTCACTACTTATGCTACTTATAGTTATACTTTTATTTCAAATTCAATTTAGTTTTAATTTGTGAGAAGTTTCTTCTTTTCTGTTGTGCATTGCGTCATCGGACATTATCATTATCAGTAACACGCTTAAAAAATATACTTTTAAGTAGATATAACAAGTATGCATATTTTAATGTAGTTGCTTTCCAAGCATGAACAGCCTACATACTGTAAAGAGTTTGGATGTAGTATGGAATTGGGACACAGCTATGATTCCCCAGTAAAAAACACAACAAATATCCTCCAGTCAATGTTGATGGGATACTTTTGTTGTATTTTACAATTTTACAACAATTTTCCTGAAGAAAAATCTCTTTTCTTATCCTCACATTTCCGACAAATTAAAAGGGAAATGGCAAAACTCCAAAAGGCAACGTCAGTGTAACATTTCCACCTCCTCCTCCTCCTCCTCCTCCTCCTCCTCCTTCGGAGGAAGTAAAGCTATCAACTGGATGAGCTCATCAAATGGAACTACCTCCAGAACACCTGGCAGTGAAGGCGCCCAGTGGAGGGTTGCTTCACGGAGAAATTACTTACTCAGATATAGATAACGCATGTGTGTGTGTGTGTGTGTGTGTGTGTGTGTGAGAGAGTGTTCAAAGTTGCTGTGTGAGTGTCTTTGCTATTGTCAGAAGCTTTTGGTTGGCAAAGATCTAGTGGCTTTCGGGAGGTCCCATTGGCCTCCCACAAACTACAAACCCATGTGAGTGTGCATGTGTGGTGTGCATGCATGTGTGTGTATGTGTGTGTGTGTGCATCTGTGCATGTGGACATTGTGTGCTTAACCTGAAAAAAGCTACAATGCACGCTGTGTAACATCAACCGCAAAGCTTCTTAGCCTGCGTTAGGGTGAGACTGAGCCCACAATAGCACCGTAATACCACATCAGACACACACACACACACACACACACACACAGACAAACACACACACTGGTGGGAGAGGAGGATTTAGTGGTTTCATTAAAAGCAGATCTGCTTTGATTCACCATGTCTTGAGTTGAGGTGAGACTCGGCGTCTGTGTCTCATCTCACATCTCTTGAGAGGAATCTTTCTCTCACTCTGCTCCGTCTCCCACACTCGCATGCTCCGTCTTCCTCTGCGGTCATCTGAAGATCCCCACCTCTCTGTCTCCGTCTCTGACACCATCAGCGTTGTCAACACACACAGCGAGCTTTCTCTGGCCCTTCCGCCGCCACCCTGTGAGCCTCCAGTGTTCTGCCCCATAAAAAAAGGGCTTTTGTCATCACCCAGTCACACCGAGGAGAAGCCGCGTGTTAAGAAGAATCCACGAATCAGAGGACGGGGGAGAGAAAACACCTCACTTGTGTTCTGTGTTTTTGCCTTACACCTCCGAAGCAGCGGCAGTCCAGTCAGTAGAAACTCATGCTGGACAGCCAGACATTGTTCAAGTTTGCTGACAACTTTATTCCAAATACTAAATCTCCAGTGATGCCAAATATGAATTTTGGGGCAATGATGCAGCCAATTGAAAATTAAGTCTTTAGGTTTGAATATTTAATTCACTGTGACACATATCGCTTCAATGAAGATTATTTAAACAAGCTTAAGGCTACTGAAGGTGGAACAAAGGAGGGGAAACTGTTTGTTAAAGGATTAGTTTGACATTTTTGTGAATTACGCATGTTCACTAGCCAGGAATGAGATGAGAAGATCACCACCGTTAAGTGTGCAGCTCCAGTCAGCAGCTAGTTAGCTTAGCTTAGCACGACTGAAATGGGGAAAACCAACTCTGTCTCTGTCCAACAGGTAACAGCCATGAGAGAGAGCGCTTCTAAAGCTCACAAAATAAACCTTTGTCATGGCAGCACAAAGACCAAAGTGTAAACACATTTTTCTTCGCCACAGTTTGGAGGCTAAGCTAAGCTAAGCTAAGCAGCTGCTGGTTGTAACTTCATATTTAGCGAACAGACATTATATATATATATATATATATATATTTATTTATTCTCTTCTCATATAAATCTGCAAAAAGGAAATTAAGTGTCAAGTTATTCTTATACCGTCTCTTTAATGAATCTATTTTAACTATTTTAATTGTAATCCTAAAACAACTCCTTGCATCCCTGTATCGCCATTATAAGATCACCAGCCATGGCAATTAAGATATTAATTGGCACAAAGAAATAGTGCAAATAATGGTTATCGTTGATTTCACATCACACAATTATTTGATATAGGCCCTACAGAGGAATTTCAAGTCTCGCCCTACCATATACGGTGTTGGTGAACGTATGAATCACGGAGAGGCAGGTCTCCAGTAATTCTTCCAAATTTATGACGTGAGGCTCACGGCACCCCAACGTGACGACAGGAACTCTCGTCACATTTGTACAGCTCCTCCTCGAGTTGTCTGAGGGAACGCGTCAGACGGACTCGGCCGTGGTCGTCTGGCCCGAAGAGAGCACAGCTGATCTGGAACCAGCTGTCAGAGGCGTGTCAGCGTCAAGACCACGAAGCAGCCATAAACACGGAGCCCGAGAGCAGCACAGAGACAGTTTTACAGGCCAACAAAAACCGACTCGCACTAACCAACTGAACCGTTTGTAGTCGTCTGCTTTTGCTCTGACTTTAGCCTCCATTTAGGTTTTCTCCTCACCTTCCTTTTGAAAATCTTTAGGTGTCGTAATTATTTCAAAAATATTGTGTTCCAGACAATATTTAAACCTGTTGTGTACTTAATTCACGCATTGCGAAGCTCCTGTCCCTCTTAGTGTCTGCTGCTCGGCTGTTAACTTTCCATTCTAGCACGGCACATATACGCATACGCGTAAAATAATAACAGTATCACTCTTAACGCACAAACTTTAGCATCTTAACGAAAACTCTGGCTGATCTTTAAATAGTATTTGATGACGACACACGCTCGATGAGGCTCAGGCTCCATGTCCCTGACGAAGAGTCGGCATCCTCTCAAACTGCAGAAGATGGAGGTGCAGCATTGAAATGTATTATGCTTTATTGTTTCTTGTAAAACGTTTATTTCCACATTTACAAGAGGAAAGGCTTTGAGGATTTGGAATTAAGCCAAAGAGTTTGGCAAACGTGTCGCTATGAACAGTCGTAGTATCCGGCGCTCACACAACGTTCATTAAGCAGCGGTTGTGTCGGCCCTGAACACTATTTTTATTTTTTTAACATAAGCCCATAAAATGATGTAGAAAGCTAATAAAGTGCAAACAACGCTTGGTTACTACTGTGTGTAGTCAAGCGGCCATGCTAATGCTTCCAGCTTGTTTTAGAGATAGAGATGAACACAAAGTTTAACCCTTTCATTTCACTTTTTCTCCGGTGCGTTTGGTTCAAGTGAAGAAATGCAAAGCTTGAGAGTGGAGCTGTTTCTCTTGGCTTTAACTCTTTACAGGTGAATTATGAACTGCATCTCGCAGTCCTACAGTTCATTTGGGTGATCATGTTTGCCTATTGCAGGATATTAATGTTAACATTTCTCTTTATTTGTCCCTTTCTCTGACGAGTGCTGCACCTTTTCCGTCTCGTCTTCTCTCGACATCACTGTTCTCCACCTCTGCTGTCACACTCCTCCCCTTCTTTAAGCTCCCACCTTTTCACTCCTCTCCCCTGCTTGACCTCTCGCTTCCCTCCCTCCACCCCGTTTCTTGTTCTTGTTCTTCTTGTTCTTGTTCTTCTTCTTCTTGCTGTTCCCAAATGAATGATGTGTTGTATCTCTCGCAGACAAAGATGAATGCAGCAAGGACAACGGCGGCTGCCAGCACGAGTGCATCAACACAGTGGGCTCGTACGTTTGTCAGTGTCGCCACGGCTTTGTGCTGCATGAGAACAAACACGACTGTAAGGAAGGTGGGTCCCACGTTCATTCACATCCGCGCACACACCGGCACCGACGCGTCGGCGTGCGCGCGCTGCCGCGCGGACACGAGCATGCGCTCATTCACAAGAGCAGCCACCGTCCTTTGTTTACCCGCGTGACGACGGGCCGGTCCTTTCCCTTTGAGGATCGGGTTCTCGTGACGAACGCTCCCGAGCTGGAGACGTCGGCGTGTGTCGCATTCGGGCACTTTGAAAGGCTCGAGACTTGACTTGGACGTGGAAATGTTTGAAACACAAAGTATGTGGTTGCCAGACTGCAACATGACCCATAATTGCACATCATTGTTGTAAACAAAAAAAAACACACACAAGAGATTTGGACATTTGACGTCACAGGTTTCTGGGTAGTGTCAAGTGAAAGGATTGACCGGCTGGTTGCCAGTCAGTCCAGCTCTGTCCGCTGAGACACGAAAATACTTGGGACTGAACGACTTGTCTCAAATGACTTGAGAATGGACATGAACTTGTCTCAGAAGACCTAAAACCGCTCTGCTTGCAGGTCACTAAAGCAAACTCACCGAGAGAGAAGGGTTCAGTTTACACGCACACACACACCGGTTTTGAATGTCATAACATACTTGACTCTTTGAAGTTGAACTTTTGAACATGTGCACACACACACACCACATCAACACACACATACTCACCTCACTGAAGGCACCCTGCGCTGCTCATAAAAACACTCATGTTTCAAACATCTGGGAGCTTGAAAGCTTTGTGTGTAGCGCTGTCTTCCTGTGCGTAAATGTGTGTGTGTGTGTGTGTGTGTGTGTGTGTGTTTACTTGTGCATTAGACCAGCTTCACCCAGAGTCACGTAAATCCATATTCCCATCACAAAGCTTCTGTTCTTGTGTGTGTGGATACACGCAGACATACTGTATGTGCATGTGGAGGTGGACATTTGGATATCGTGACATGCGCTGTCAAATTTTGTATTCATACATCACCTTTTAGTTATAGTGGCCCCCTGTGGCTCTAGGAGACACCAGCAAAAGAAAAGAAAGTAAAAAAAAAAGAAAAGAAGGAAGACAGCTGTTGGGTTATTTACTTGAATACTGGTAATATTATGCCGCTGTGGCATTATAAACTATAATTATGAGAGTTTGCTATGTCGGACACAGTTATTACTGTCTGAGCTTTAAATCTGTATATTGTAGCTACATAGTTTAAAGGTGTGAGGGTCTCCTGTAACAATGCATGTGGAGTATGACGTATGTTTTGCCTGTAGAATACTCTCCTTTACGTTCATACATTGGCTTGGTGACATCCATCTGATTCTGTATATCTGGGTTCAGTTTGAACCGACTAAATAAAAACATGTCACTCTGGAACACATCCTGTCTTCTCGTGCATGCCTCCTGCCTTCCATCACCTTCATTAAAGCTGTTTAACGCTCTCTCACACTCACACACACACACACACACACACACACACACACACATCATTTCCATGTGGGACTGTGAGGGCTGCCTTCGTAGCTTTTTGTTGTTGTTTAACTGACACACACTTTCCAGGAGGAAAGCCGTCACAGTTGTTAGGTGGCTACAAAATTTGTCTGCAGCTGACGTGTTTCATGTTAAGTATTAACAGTTATAGTCGGTCAAAGTAATAACAGAGCCGGCGAATACAGAGGAGAAATAGACTTTGAGCAAACTGCAGCACATTTACAGCAATATTTATTCATGTGCACTTCACCCTTTTAAATAGACGAATACTCACGTGAATAAAATGGATTCCTGAGTAACAGATTCTGTCGCATTAAGGAGAAGCAGCGTGGGCAACGCTGCAGATCCCAGAGATACGTTTTCTTCCTCGACCTGGACTCCTTGCACACAACTTTGCACGCCATTTAAATTGCTGATAAATAATACAGTAGATCTGTTCACCGAGTCTCCGTAAAACTTGAGACACGCTCTGGAAGACTGGAAACTTGACTTGGACTTACTTTTGCGAAGGATGCTCCACAAACAGACCGCAGCACTGAGTCATATTATAGAGTAGTAATATAGAGTAACATTATAAAACAGTCTGGTGACTGTAAAGGCCAAATCGTTTGACACCTACACATCGATGAATGTATCGAAGCATCTCGATTCATCGTGTGTCTCCACGTCTTCCTGCTGGAAACCGCTGGCTGCATCAACACATCTCGTACACATGTTGTAAGAGTGAGGAAGAGAAAGTAAAGCTCAGTAATCAGATGTTGAGGATCCAATCGTTCTCATCCTGTGTTGTAAGGACACAGGATGAGAATGATTGGATCCTCAACAGACAAATCACCAAGGGCTTAGATCTTAGACAGCAGTGTTTGCAGTAAATACTGTATTTAAAAAAGTGTAACTTTCAGCTTTAAAAAAACCCTCTTCCTCGACATTGGATCTATAATATGGATTTTTGCTTCTAGCAATACAAATTCAAGGGTTTAAATGACGTCCAGAATATGTCCTTGATTTCACCTGTAAATAGGTAATGTGTGACTGTCCATCCAGAAGACGTGCGGAAGGCTGACGGTCGCAGTGTGTTTGTTCAAAGCGTGCGTGTGTGTGCGTCCATGTGAAATTCACACTGAACTTGTCATCAGAATGTGTTCCTTTGAAATCTTTCTCTTTTGGTTCTCTTGTTTCTCTCCTTCCTGTTCCCTTTCCATTTCCTCTGACCTTTTCCTGTGCAGCTATGATTTTAACTTCCTCTCTGTGTGTGTGCTTGTGTGTTTCTCTGTGTGTGTGTGTGTGTGTGTGGATATGTGTGTTCAGCTGAGTGTAAGCATAAGATCCACAGCCCCAGTGGGACCCTGAGCAGCCCTAACTGGCCGGACAAGTATCCCAGCCGTAAGGAGTGCACCTGGGACATCACAGCCACGCCAGGACACCGAGTCAAGATCGTAAGTGTGTTGAAAACGACGAGACTTTGAGGGCTTGAGAAGCCTCCTTAAACCCTTTACTTTAGCAGTAGTGGCCTTCTTCCCTCCCTCTGAACAATGCATTATTCTGTCTGTGGGGTCGTTTCTAATGGTAAACCCTCAGGCTGCCCCCCCCCCCTGTGTCTTTCTCTATGATCTCTCCTCCAATATTCAACTTATGAAACCCAAATGTGAACATTAGGAGAACGTGCACGTTTGTATATGCGGGCTAACTGCAAGCGTGTGCTCATGCGTTAGAAAGAGGCCTTGGGCAGTGGCCATCTGTGTCCTTGTGGCTTTCTGCGTGTGTGTTTGTCTCTGTGTGTGTGTGTGTGTGTGTGTGCATGCCTGCACACACACACACGCATGTATTTGTGCATGTAAGGGTCGATGTGTCACCACAAATAGTCATCTCCGCATTGCTCGCGGTACTGCAGCTACATATTTAGGAATAAACAGACGTTGTTATTTTGCTCCGCCGTGTTGCGTCCAGGATGGAAGAGAATGTGTGATGAGTGCGTGGTTATTAGTCCAGTAAGAGACTCCGAGAGAGGAGAGGAGGTGATGAGACGGAAGACGAATGGCGTTAACAGTGTTCGCTTTGATGCAAATGGAGTTTCTCCTGACTCAGCGGGATTCACAGAAAATGCTCAACGGCGTCCGCAAGAGGCGATTGAGTGGTCTGGACTCCCATTTAGACTCTAACACCATGAGGTAAACACATCGAAACACTGGGACTCTTGAGGTGGTTACATTGTTAGCATTTAGATGAGGACAGAAAAGGCCTCATTGCTAACCTTACTTTACATCCTGGTGTATATCGCTGCCACTGGGCTCTACAGGAAAACATGATATGTGTAGTTAAAAGTATTAACTATTTATCAAATAACCATTTGGTCTATAAAATATAAGAAAGTAGGAAATAATCAAACTCACAATCCACTTAAAACTGCGCGTTTTGTTGAAAACCTAAAGATATTCAGTTTATTGTCACATAACACAAAGCAGATGTGCAAATCCGCACATTGTATACGCTGGAAAAATCCCCACTTAATTCTTACATATTTTCGTACTTTCATTTTTCAATCAACTCATGAATTAATCAGCTAATCTAAAATGCATCATGACAACTAGATGCAAATTGGTCCTCACAAAGATACACGTACAGGAGCACACACACCCACATTCACACACACAATCCTTCCAGAATCGTGTTCCTCATGCAAATAAATCTCTACAATATGAACACACATTCCTGATCTAGACACGCAGTCAAATGTTTGGGATTTGGCTCCTCACCTCCTCCCTGCAGCCGCATCCTGAGCTCAACTGTCATTTAGTCTTGATAATCTGTTTTGGCCATTTACGTAACTGGAAACCACATTATTACATCATCTGCTGCGATAACACATTTACTCTCGTAGATTTTGCACCTATTTTTTATATGCGAATACATAGGAGTTTCACTCAAATATCCACGCCAATTTCCCAATTGGCGTGTATATTTGGGAAAGAAATATGCGCATAGACCTGAAGGTAAATCTGTTATTGACTCAGTCTCTTTCACTCACACACGCACACACACACAAAATACTTGTGGGAGTAGAGAACAGATCCACAAACCAGTGTCTCACTCGAGCTCCAGTGGGAAACATCTGGAGGCCATCACGACCCCGTAATCAAGCACTTCTCCTCTCTCGGTAACGACTTCCTCCCATCAGCCCACCTTCGCCCTTCTCTCTCTCCTCTCGCCTGGCTGGTTACAAACCGTCCGGTGTGGTGGCGTGATGGAGACAATCGGAGAAGTGTGTGTCCGTGTGGGAGAGAGGCCCGCAAGGTGTTATGGCTCAGCTCACGGTGGCTTGATTCGATTAGGAAACGTGACTCTGTGTACATGCATGCCAGTGTGTAAGTGTGGGCAAAGAGGCAAAGAGGCAAAGAGGCAAAGAAGAGAGGCCGTCTGTTCTGCAGATACGTCAAAGAATATGAAACGCAAATATATTCATATCGTCTTGAAAGAGTTGTAAAGGGGTGTAACACAGTCGGGAGAGCCTTAGAAATGCTCGCTCAGCATCTCGACCAGAGGTGTCTGATATTGTAGCAAACCACGCCTTATTTGGGACAGAAGTGTGGGTTATTTTGGTGGAAATAGGTTGTTTTATAGAATACCAATGGATGTGTTCCTTTATAGCAACTTTCAGCTCATTGTTTTGTTTTCTGACCCAAACTTTACTGTTCCAGGCCACTGTCCGTTGACATGTGGCCAAAACTGACCAATGTTTAAGAATATTTACTGGATGTGCAACAGGTTCACCGATCTACTTAACAGGCAATATATGTCGGCGTCGTGTTACGTTGTTTCCACTGCTTCCAAGATGCCAAAGAATCAGTTATTAGAGGTTTAATTAAAGACTCAGGAAAGCTTAGTCATGTTTTTTATAGCTTCTTTATCCAGCTGCATAAAATCACTTGTGCTTTTTACCTTCGCATTGAAAATGCGGAAGGTTATGTTTTGATCGCCGTGTATTTATTTATTTATTTATTTGTATGCGTGTTATTCGCATAACACAAAAAGTATTCAACCGAATCGCATGAAATTCGGTGGGATGATTGGTTATTATCCGGGGACCATTTGATTCGATTTTGGGATCAATTGGGTCAAAGGTCAAGGTCATGAAAAGGTCAACGTCTTCATTTTACCATAGCACGGTCAATTTTTATCCAATTGGCATGCAACTAATGCCAACATGTTCATAATTCAATGCCCAATCTTGTGATATGCGAAGGTATGCGCTCTACCGAGTGCCCATTCTAGTTTTTAATGAAATGATTGGATTCCAATTCAGCACGGTTTAATGACGGCTCCTCATCAATACACGTTTGTCATTAGTGTCTAACTCTCTAAAGTTCTGAAGTTATGCTTTCGTGTGTATACAGGAGGACAGGCGTTTGGGATTTTGTTATCATTCCTCTTCACAAATAAGAACATCACCAGTCAGTGGAACAAGAACAATATTATTTATATGGAAAAAAATCCCTTCGGCTGCTTACTATTGGCTTCCTTTATTCCTGCAGTTTTAAAAAGACATGTGAATGCTCCATGTGTGCACTTGAAACTTCAAAGACCCACATTTACAGAACAAACATGTAGACGTGCCATTAAATCGGAGGTGTCAAGACAATGGAAAACAAACAGTCTCTATAAAACTGTGAACAGGGAGGTCCGACGTACCTCTTTCCCCACATCGCACCCGGCTATCGCTCATCCTCTGTGCTTCCCCCCCTCCAGGCCTTCAATGAGTTTGAGATCGAGCAGCATCAGGAATGTGTGTATGACCATCTGGAGGCCTTCGACGGGGACAGTGACATGGCCACCATCTTGGGTCGATTGTGCGGCAGCAAGATCCCGGAGCAGCTGGTCTCCACCGGCAACAAGATGTACCTTCGCTTCATTTCCGACGCCTCAGTACAAAGAAAGGGCTTCCAAGCTACACACTCCACAGGTGTGTGTGTGTGTGTGTGTGTATGGAAGCATATTTAACCCTCCTATTACCTTTGGGGTCAATTTGACCCCATTCAATGTTTGACGTCTCTAACAAAATTATTAACATAGTTTTTTGGGCTAAATATTTTATGACTTTTTCTAATTTATTGGGGACAACTGTGAAGACATAAAATTCACATGATATGTTTTCAATGTCCTGTACACAACTCAATGTCCTGTACGTTCAATTTGACCCCAGGCTGTTTTTCTCTGTGTAAGAAATATTAACTTTTTTATTTATTTAAAGGGCTATTTAGGTAGTCAACAAACAAACAAAAAATACCTGACACTTAAACTTGGGAAACGATATTAATTCTAATAATTTTCTGGAGGTTTTAATTGCTGGGGTCAAAAAGGGTAAAAGATGTTAGTACATTTGAAGGTAACAGGAGGGTTAAGTGTTTACGTGTGTCTGTGATAATATCTCACTTCACGTGCACCACTGTGTGTGAGCTGTTGTGTCTGCAAAGAGCATCTCAGTCACCAGCATGGACTTCTCAACTTTTAAGAGCCTTTTAAAGTGATATCTCCCTCTAGTGGTTTACACACACACATGCCAGATGAATGAAATCCAACAGCAGTTTATCGACTATATCGGACAAAAAGAAAATCCAACACATGCCTAATTGACGAGCTGAATAGGTCACTCTCTCCTGACCCCGTGTCTCTGCAGAGTGTGGCGGTCGTCTGAAAGCCGAAGCTCGCCAGAAGAACCTTTACTCCCACTCCCAGTTTGGAGACAACAACTATCCCGGTCACACCGACTGCGAGTGGCTGCTGACGGCCGAGCAGGGCTACGGCATCGAGCTGAGCTTCATCACCTTCGAGGTGGAGGAGGAAGCCGACTGTGGCTACGACTACATCGAGCTGTACAACGGCTACGACGCCGACTCACATCGACTCGGACGCTTCTGCGGTTCAGGGGTAAGATTTCATCTTCTTGTTTTAAGGCTCATTTTTCCGTCTTCCATGTGAAAACTCCGCCAGGTTCAGGCGCCCGACGGCTAATTGATTTCACAAAGAGGTAATGCTCGTACAACCAAAGCCTGAATTATCTTAGTTCTCTTTCCTATAGAGCTTCTTTGTTGTCCTAAAAACACTCCATACTGGGTGACGTGTTCCTTCATTCACGGGCACTGTCCTTTACATGCACCATCCTGCTCCTGTAAATACTCAAAGTAAATATATATGAATATATATGAATTTAGTCCCCAACAAATGGTCCGTTTAGTGCAGTTTGACTAAGGTTTCCTAAAAACTACTGCATTCATATAAAAATAAACAATGCAACCAATGTTCTTGTGGCTGAGAGCCACAGACAGGGTTGTTTTAGTCAGAATTTATTAAGAGAATAACACATTGTTGATTTTGGTCTTTTCATACATAATCAGAGACGTATATATTAACATCAGCCTTGTCTTTAACTAGAAATAATTTATACTTTGTTTATTTTTATAAGCATGCTGCACTATTTGAGATGTTTTCTATCATTACGGGAAGCCATTAGTTTAGTTCACCACTTGAGTTGTGTGACCCACAACAAATCATCAATACGTTTTTTTTTTTAAACGGACGTGATCAGCAAAACATTCTTAAAGTATTACGAATAAAAGTACTCACTGTGGAAAAATTACCCTTGTAAGTATGTCAAATGTGGACTAATTGTAAGTACAGCAGCTCAAACAAGTTTCAAGCTTTTTCTAATTAATGTAAACTTGCCTTGAAAGTGGGAAACAACACACCTTAACTGTAATGTAAAGTATAATATTATTATTATTATTAATAATAATCCTTCCTTCCTCAGCCTAGGGAGGGGATCTACTCGCCCGGAGGTGCTATGCTGATCCGTTTCCATAGTGACGACACAATCAGCAAGAAGGGCTTCCACATCCGCTACACGAGCACCAAGTTCCAGGAGAACCTTCACACCAGGAAATGACCTCACACTCAGCCCGTGACCTCTGACCTTTGTGCAGCCCCACGCCACCCTGACCTTCACCATGGCAATGAGAAAAGCACAGCCTGTCCCCTCTTCTCGGACCCAACGGATAGAAGTGGACGTTTGTGGACGCTCGCCAGCCGCGGGAGGAAGACGACACTGTCGAGTGAACATTGGTGTCCCTCCGCGGCTCCACACAGGTCCGCGCGCTCTGATACGAGGCCGGGAAAAAACAACCAGACGTCAACAAAAGTGAGCCATTTCTGTGGAGGAGACGGGTTTTTTTCATTTCTGCACATCAACCTACACTCACGGTCGCCAAACGGAAGAGTGAAAACAAACGCATAAACACGCGAGATTCACTCTCAGAAGTATAAACTACGGCTGCGCGAGGAGCGTCGGCCGAAAAAACTAAATGCAGCCAACCGGCGGGTTCAGAGACTTTTCTGACTCGTCGAGCTGCGATCAGACGGCTTCTCAAACCCACAGCGACTGCGAGGAAACTCGAGACGTTTTTATTGCCTTTATGCCCGGGAACTGGTCTCCTCAGCCCAGCTCAGAACGGCTGCAGAAGATTTTATTTCATGTCTTATTGTAAAAGCCCTCGTGTTTACTTGTATGTGTGTACAGAGAACAAGAAACAAACAAAAGACTGGAATACGTCATTTGCCCTTTTTTGCTTAAAGCTTATGCAGACGACCATCGTGGAATGGGAAAAGATATTAAAGAAATGCAAATGGGGAATTTCCAAATAATCTGTGATGTTAATGTTAAGCCTTGCATTATGGTGTGTGTGTGTGTCTGTGTGTGTCTGTTTTTGAGTTTGCACCGTCTTGTAACGACTTTTCATGGATGTTTCTTGTTTCCACCTCACCCCAAAATAAAAAGTGGATATCGGAAAGGGAATATATTTTAATAGCCGTCACTCGGAGTGACGCGATTCTGATTGAAGGAGAGATTCCCATGGTGCTAACAAAAAATACAAAATCCCCTGAATGACAGACCGGTGCGGTTGGAGGATCCGCAGCCAGCGTGCAAACAGCACCCTGCATCAACAGCACGAGTCCTGTGGAACTACAATATTGCCTTAGAACCAACATGTATGCTCTAGATGTCGCTCCTGTGCTCTTGTGGCAGAGCATTTCATTTGTTTGGAACGCTTGAATGGTTTTATTGTCAAACAAACAACAACGAAAAAACATGGGAAATGTAGTCTGTGTGTGAGAGAGTGTCAATGGTGCATGTGTGTTTGTGTGTCATTTGTGTAGCTGCTCTCAGAGATGCATACACACGTGCTTATGCATTAAAACTCATTTGTGTGCGTTTTCCCCAAACATGTCGACACACACACACACGTCCCCCTCTGTATATTTTGGAGAGCAAAGCGATGTAAAGTTGAAGGAGGATCGAGGTGCACACGGGATGCGTCATCTGTTTTGTAAAATGAAAACGTGTGTGTGTTAGAGGTGATTATAGAGAAACAATGTGTGTGTGTGTGTGTGTGTGTAAACGGAATGTTTTTAAGTTGAATCATTCATCGCTGTACGTGCCAAGCTCCAGGTGACCCTGATCCACTGTCGTGTTTGTTTTATCATTCCATATCTGTGTCTGTAGTTCAGGGACACATGACACATGACGTCCTCTGCACCAGTCATTAAAATACACACAGGTAAAAACTACAGGCGGCTGTGTTTCGTGGATTATTGCTGTGTTTGGTGAATTAATTCATCTTCTTTTGGCCTGATGATTACATTATAGCCTACTTATGAAACACATTTAGGTATGTTGTAATATAAATTACTGTTTCCCACTCGTAGTCCATGGCAAAGGTTCAGTAAAAGAAGTCATCTGAGAATCTGCAAGACCATTTTGAGTGTTTTTTTGAGACTTTATTTCCTGATTTCAGCTATTTCTGTCACTTATATTCTACCTCAACAGCCATATAACGTGTTTACTACGGAGTCTGGAGTGCAGAACTAGAGTAAATGTAGTCAATGTTAGTATACGTTGAAACAATTTGGGTAATATGCTTGTTTGCTTTCTTCCTGGGAGTTAGATGAAACCATTAATACCATTATCCTGTGTGCTAAACATGAAGCTACAGCCAGCAGCTGGTTAGCTTAGCTTAGCATTGAGACTGCAACCAGTTAACATAACGAAGGTATTTTTTTATCAACCAGCATCTCTAAAGGTAGTAGATTATTTAGTGATTTGGTGTGTGTCGTTCTAGTAAAATGTAACACTAAACAGTTTATCATCACTGTGTTGGCGACATCACACTCTATATTAAATCCCAGTGTTTGAGCTGAAGCCCCACCTGCTGGCTGCACGGCAATGTGTTAATTAATATAATTCTTAATTGACTTAATGCATGACATAAAAATACTCAGTTGCTGGTGTTAGTGATCGTTGTTCCACAATGTAAGGCTGATATGTGTTGATCACACACGCAAATGTCATATGTGGCGAAATCAACAGTGCGCATGTTCAGCTTGTGAAATTGACCACGTGGGGGGGCAATAACCTGTTACCCCGCTGCCGTTTGATTGGCTGTTTGTTAAGTAATGTTGGTGTGGATCATCTTTTACAGCACATATCTTAATATACTGGTATGTTCTTTTAAAAAGGGACATTTGAGATGAAACATCTCGGTGCCCACCAGTGGTGGGATTTTGTATTAAAGCTAAACCGCTGTTAAAAATAGTGAAATTAAAAAATGGCTAATTGCTTTTTGGAGCTTATATCGACATTGAGAGGATTACCAAACATGGGGGCAGACTGAATAACAGCAAATTGAAAAGAACAGGGAACGTCTCTTCACACCTTTTTTTTAACTGGGAAATAGTGCATTGTGTCAAAAAGTGTTTCACCATTCATTATTCTCAAAAAAACACCAGGTGCTGCCGTCCTTTCATAATGGTGACTTCCACCCACTGAAGTACTAATGTGAGTTAATATGTATAATTATGTGTTGTGAGTATATAGTCATAAAAATGCGTCACAGCTTCAATCATTTTAGTCATGAAACATTAATATATATGTACGTTTGAAAAATTTAAAAAGATGTTTTTAAATAGATGGCGATATCTTGTGGAAAGCCACTTACCTTTTCAATAATCAGTTTGATTAACTTCAGGTGTGACATTTGGTGTGACATTTTGGTGCACCGCACACAGCTGTTTGGTGCCACTGCCTGTCATACAGCCAGTCAACCACTAGAGGGCGCTCGGTTTGAGCGTTTCAAATGTCAGTGATCCGAAATGGATCAGCTCGAGTAACTCAATGCATAGGAGCAGGATGTGGAATTTATAATTTATAATAATATAATCTTTATTGTGTCTCATGAAAGGTATTTCATTATAAATTCCACATTGGTTATTTCTGCTCCTGTAAAAGTGAGAAAAAAAACAGAATTATTTTCATTCGTGATAAACAGATTCATCTTTTTGTCCACAAATTATTTATGAATAGTCAAAATACCAATTGCAATTCCCTTCGGCCCCTGGATTCAGATTCTTTCTTTGTCTGTTAAAAGAGGGCAAGATGTTCATTTTACTCACATATAAGAAAAAGAAAAGCAGCAAATTATCACATTTCAGGAGCTGAAATTATACAATTTGTGTCATTTTTTGTTAACCTATTATCAAAAATAGTTGCTGATCAATCAACTAATCGTTTCAGATCTAAAATGATTACTTTCTAGAAACAACAGTCTGGTTATTAAAGATAATGCACAGATAGAACCGGTGCCAGTTCACAACCACAACGGCTGAGTCTACCGCAGTCGTGGCATCTGTATCATTCTGCCTGCAATTCTGAATAAATCTGATTATATTCTTAATTTTTCATATGGTCCATATCCTCATCAAGTTTACAAAGTGCATGGTTACGCGCAGTCTTGTTTTATCTTCGAAGTTTACTATCATAGACTAAGAAAAGAAGAACATGTTCACATTTGAGAAGCTGAAACGAGTCAGTTGATAATTTGTTTTTTACGCCAATTTTCAATCTCAACTATTATGCTTAAATATGGGCTACATAAGTCCCTAATGTGCTCGGGGAATAATAGATGTTAAAATTTCTATTTTTCTGACAACCTGGCAAACTCAATCTACTGAGGAAGATCATGTGATCTGGGATGTATACGTGTGAGTGTCGGGGTGCAGCTCATTTTGTCCAGACATGATTTTTGGTCACATAGCATCTTTAATACCACCATTATAATAATTAGGATATCAAAAGTATCGAGTATACATACATCATTTGCATTGCGGTACACAAATCTGAGCTGATTTATGTTTTTATATCTTTCATTCGTTGTTCTCAGAATCAACTTTTATTGTCTCGACATTGTGCTGACATTGAATTGTCCTGAAGAACTTGACGCTATTTCAGGAAGGAGAACATTTAATTGGACATGTATTGTTAAGTAATATAAAAAGTTTTTTTGATATTTCCAAATGTAACTTGAATCCTATAGTCTACTACTTTCCAATACCAATAGTCAATAATCTTGATATAAGCCAAACTAGAGTCCATGTCACCAAAAATCAAAGTACTTCAGGTAGGTTTCTTCCCCTACGTTGGTCTTGATATTCTGAAGTTTTTCTTCTCTTTTTTTTGCAGTAAAGTTCTTGAAGCTGTGGGAACAGTCTCTTGAAGCCATGCCTGTTTATGTAACAGTCCCAGTAAATGGATTCTCAGGAGTCTGAAGGTGTGTGTGTGTGTGTGTGTGTGTGTGTGAGGAAAGTGAGGGTAAAAATGGTGAAACACCTCACTTCCTCCTCCTCCTCCTCCTCCTCCTCCACCACCTTTCATGGTCTCAGTCTGTGCTGCCCGTCAGACGCTGGTGATGGAGGCCAGGCAGTTGGATGACTTCTGGAGCTTCTCAGGCTGTGTGGTGGGGGGTTCTGGGATGGCGCGAAAGCTGAAGGGCAGTCCGATACTACTCGTGCCGATGTGGCCGGGGCTCAGCGCTGGATTCTGCCGCCTATTGCTTTCCACGATGCTGGATGTGTTGGACGCAAGGCTTTCACGCGTTCTGCACAAGAGACGACAGAAAGTCAAGTGGTTGCTTTCAAAAAGGCACGGAAAACATCTCACAGTGTGTGTCTGCTCAATAAATAAATGCAGGACTATTTTGCAGGCTGAAAAAAACCCAGTTTCTGAGAATAAAGAAAAAAGGTTTCCTTCATTAAACAAAAGAAGAGTAATAATCCCACATTTTTCTTTGTCGTTCATCCAGAAAAAGATACAAAATCAAATGGATTAACTCCACTTTGAAACCATAACCATATGTGAAGTTGATAATTAATTAAATCATATTCATATAATGCATTATAAATATGTAGCACATGCTCCATGTCGTGTAAATTATTTATTCCTCATATTTAATACATTTATTCACCAATATTTATGTGTAAAGAGTCATCTTTCTGAGGAGCGTACCACATGTTGCATTTTGATTAACAAGCTTTCCAAAACCCAGATGATGTCATCGGGGTTATTTTCTCTTAACTAAGACCATAAAGAAATCTCCGGAGCTTTGATTTGACTTTTCTCTTTTCATTTATTCTGTCCCACTACTTTCTGCAAGTGCAGTATTCACTCGGTGGAGTTCTCTCTCTGGCAACTGTCTGGTTCGTCGTAAACTGATTCACCAATGTGAAACGAGTACCGATGTTAGTCTGATAAACAGATGTTTGCAGTTGTTTTGTAGAAAGTCGAAACGATTCATTTCATGTTGATGAATTTCATCCGTCATTTGCTTAAGCTCTTTTTTTCTGTACATAACGTACATTTATAAATGAGTTGCTGGTCTGTTCCATTAAGATGAAGGAAATAAAACAATAAGACACGACAGTGTCATCCAAGTTGCTTTAAATACCGGTCCAGTTATCCAATCACCGACCAGCAGAATTAATATAATTCATAAATGATTGGAATAGAACCATAGAGGTATTAACCAGGCACGTCTCTAGGATTTGGATACATCCGGGGCTTAGCCAGTGCGAGCGTTGTCGACGCGTTATGGGAGCGGCGGCGCTGGGCTTAGCCCAGAAGAGTGAAGCAGCGAAATTTGTAGACATAGAAACACTCTCAACAGCAGCTTGCTGTTACGTGCGCCTGCTGCCAGCCTGACTCCGCTGTTTTGGGTGAATGACGTCACGTGCGACCTGGAGGTGTTAACCACTTGTGTACCAAATTTTTTTTTTTTTTGGGTTGAAAACATTCGGGGCTAATGAAAAAACATCCGGGGCTTTAGCCCCGGGTTTTTTAGCCTAGGGACGCCACTGGTATTAACCCGTGTGTTGCCTTCGGGTCAATTTGACCCGATTCAATGTTTAACCCTCCTGTTACCTTTATATTTACTAACATATTTTACCCTTGAGGTCAATATGACCCCAGCTATTAAAATCTCCAGAAAATTATTAGAATTAATATTGTTTTCCAAGTTTAAGTGTGAGGTACTTTATGTTTGTTTGTTGACTCCCGAAAGAACACCGACATTAAACATTGAATCGGGTCAAATTGACCCGAAGGCAACACAAGGGTTAAGCATGAAACTGTCGGTTATTCTCCTTATTTAGCAGGCTTTGATGTTGTGTCATAAAATAATCTGTCAGAACGTGCTTTACACGACAACATTGAACACTTTGATTTGTTTAGCTAGATTCCACTTCAATGTTACCCGACTGCTGTTAAAGCAGGATAACTGGTCCGTCTCATTGTTTTATATTCAATATATACATTTAGAATACGGATATACACTCAGGATCTACTTTTTTAGGTCCGCCTGTATAATCTGAGGAAGCCCAACCTCAATAAATACACATCTTATTTATTCTTTCATCAAAAAACATGATGAACATTGGGAACTTTTGCAATGAATATATTGGATTGAATTATATTATATAAATGCATCAACCTCGATAGTTCAATCTAGAGGTGACAAGTCAGCAATGTTTTTGCTTAAAAGTGTTCGGAGTTACATCATCTTTGGGTTTAGCTTTTATATTTTCCTTCCCAATTTATTTACCTCCATATATCAACATCCAGTTTGACAGCAATCCCGATTTTGGGGGATATTTTAGATCCCACTGTGTTCTACTTGAGTTTACCCCCCCCGTCACAACGTAAGAGCGCACGAGTCGTGTCAGACGATGACGCCGCCGCTGCTGTTCGTGTCGGCACGTACCTGGGGGAGTTGAACCCGCTGTCCACCGTGACGCTGCTGCTGTCCATGCTGTCCAGGCGGGCGGAGTGGGCCGACTTCTGGCTGCTGCTGTTCTCCGTCTCCTTGGGGCTGAGTAACGTCAGGTTGGTCTCCAGTTTCCGCTGCAGATCGTGGTCCTTCTTCCGCTCCAGTAACCACTGCATGGTTCCCTCCCCACCAATACCGCCAACACCACCGCCGCCGCCGCCGCCGCCACCGCCGCCGCCGCCGCCGCCGCCGCCTCCACCACCACCGCCCACTTCCCCGTGGTCCTTGTTGTCCTCTGCTGTCGCCAACTCTTTGTGCTCGTCCTCCTCTGCCTCGTCCTCCTCCTCATCATCTGATACATTATAATAGTCGAAGGAGGCGGAGGGGACTGTCGGCTCGAGGCAGCCCTGTAGAGCCGCCGGTGACGCTGAGGAAGTGGCTGAATTGGAAGGCTGCTGGGGCTCAGGATTGTCTAGGGCCTCTGTTGATTTGGCATGTGAGGCTTTCCGCAATGTGCCGGACTTGGTGTAGCTGCTGTCCACGTGGCCTGCGGACAAGGCGTTGTGTGGAGGTTTGAACAAAGTGTCCTTGCTGAAGATCTCCTTCCTCTTGATCGCCACGCCGCCTCCTCCCCCTCCCGGGTCGACGTTGTGTTGGTGTGGCGTCAAACGGGCGTTTTGCGCCGGCTCCGGCGTCTGGCTCGGCGTCAGCCGCGCCGCGCCGCTCTGTCCCTTTGCGGCCGACGGGTCCTCTTTGTACTCCGGCGCGTGAGGAGAGGCGAGGCGAGGCGTTTGCCGGTCAGCCGGAGAGCCCTTTCGGAGTCCCCCTGATGAGGTTAATGTGTCATATTCTGATTTTGCCTGAGGCGAAGGGGCAGTTAGGATTGTTTCATTTGACGTATTGCACTGGAAGTACTCATCTGCTGAGGGCTTCGGAGAAAGTCCCATCAGCTCGTTGTACGATGGCAAGCTGTCTCTGCTTTTGTTCCTCTCCGTCGAACTCCGGACCCTCGACTCGTCCAAACTCCCTTTCCCCAAGTCAGGCACATTAAAATCAGAGTGGAACTTAGCAGCGGAGAGCATGATCCGTGAGAAGTGGGAGGACTTCTGCGTGGCGCGCAGGGTGCCGTCGTCCGTGTAGTAATGACTACGCTCCTCCAGGGCGGGTTCAAAGTCTTCCGGCACCCCCAGTGACGGGCCCTTGAGCGAGTTGTCCATGGACCGGGAGCGCTCCTTCGCTTGATCCGACCGGTCGTGGCGCGACTTCCTGTCCTGATTGTGACTGTGGCTCCTTTGCACTCGGGACTGGCACGTCCCGCGCGACGGCTCGGGGAAGGGCATCTCCGTGCGTCTCTTGGCGAGCTCCCCGGACACGTCCCACTCGGGAGTCACCGGGCAGTTGGAGTCGGTGACGTTGGGGTTGCTGTGGACCAGGTACGTGGCGCCTCCGCTCCGCCGGCGCTCCAAGGTGCACATGGCCTCCCGAGGCGAGCGCACTAACGAGTGGCTGAAGAAGCGGTAATCCCTTTCCATGAACAACAGGTCCCAGTTCGAACCCTCGGACGGCTCTCCCCTGGAAGTTCGGGGCTTGCTGTGCGAGCGGGACTTCCCGTGCAGGGCCCTCCGGTGGCCCCTCCCCCTCCGGCTCCGCGCACTGTGCTGGGCCGAGGACCCCGCCTTGTTCTTCTGCGTACGCTCCTCCTCCAGCCGCTTCATCACCGCCGTGTGCCTCGCCACGTTCTCCACCGTGAGGTCGGGGTTGATTCGGCGGATGATCTCCATCTCCACCTGGGCGGGGATGGGCGTGGCCGGCGCCTCCTCGTCGCGAAGGGGCCACTCCTCTGGGGGGAACTGGCCGGAGAAGGTGGCCAGCTGCCTCATCTTGTCCTTCTTGAAACTCAGCCTGAAGAGCCTGAGGCCGAACCTTTTGGATTGCTTCTCGCCGCTTTCGCCGCCGCCGCCACTCCCTTCTTTCTTTTTGGTCAGAGTGTCACTTTTATACGGGAACGACGTGATGCTTTTGCTCTTCTCGGCGGGCTCTTTAGGCGGCGGTTGCTTCGCAGGAGGGGACGTGGGAAGAGGGGAATACGGGTACGACGGAGGTTCTCCTCGGTGCTCCTTGGCTGACGTGCTGGGCGGAGGTTCCCCGCCATTGTGATCCTTGGCGGGCTTACTCTGATGAGAATCCCCCCTGTGCTCCTTTGGTGACTTACTGCTGTGAAGTCGGGCCGAGTCTTCGCGGTAGGAGTTGTACGAGTCATTGTGATTCTTGCGAGGAGGCCTCTCTTTCAGGCAGCCAGGTGCGGATGGGGTTACGTTGCCAGACTGAGGCGAAGTGCATTGCTGAGTTTGCTGTTGCTGCTGTTGTTGTTGTTGTTGTTGTGGCTGTGGCGTTTGGCGCTCTTGCAGCCGGTCATCCAGGTGATACCACTTGTTGTTGGTTCTGATGAGGGAAGGGGTGATAAAGTAGGTCTGTGGGGTGACGATGAAGTAGCCCTCTGGAGTTGGGTAGATCTTCCTCTCTCGCACCAGCATGTTCAGGGTGTGCCGCAGGACCTCGGAGCTGGGTGTGGGCACGCCTGCAGGAAACCGCACAAAGACATTTCAGATCAAATCTTGTGGTTACATTGAAATTGTTCAAACGCAGGACATTTCTATTATTTAGTTTGAGCACTGAGACAATTTGGAGACCGTTAAATAATCACGATTACAGATTTTAAATGATTTTAGTTTGAATATAACGTTGAGCTCCCATGATGTTTTAGTCACCCAATGCATGTGTTAAGATCGATTTAAAATCTAAAATAAACATATATAATCTCACTAGAGACATATTAAAAGTAAGAACAATTGGGAGTGAAAGATTAAAAATTATTTTAAATGATTTTAGTTTGAATATAACGTTGAGCTCCTATGATGTTTAAGGCACCCAATGCATGTGTTAAGATCGATTTAAAATCTAAAATAAACATATATAATCTCACTAGAGACATTTTAAATGTAAGAACAATTAGGAGTGAAAGATGGGACTGATCGGATGATATTTCTTTCTAATTATTACGATTCTTTTAAATAAAAAAATGGTATGTAATAAAAAGAAAGCATATTCTGCATCTTATTCGGCAAAAATGTTGTATCATGTTTATTTTACGTGACATTTTCAAACCAAAGTTGCCACATTTTTCATGGGTGCACCATTTCTTCAGAGATCTTGTCGATGCATTGTGCCTGGTTGTAATCATGTTTGGAAACATTATGATTACTCTAGAATTTAAGATAAACTTGCTATTGGTTAGAATTTTGCTTGACAGCACATGGATACATAAATGAATGTAATAACATTTGTACAGACCGACCCATCGGGGTTTTCACAGCTATTTATTGTTTTAAACATCGAATGTTTCCTTAAAATTTACAAGAACATTAATAATCTCTTTAAAAACCTGTTGAAAAGTTTTACATATTAGACTAATCTAAAACAGACAATTACCACAGCGCACACAAATACTTATATAAATATATATTACCGATACCTTGATCTAAGATTTAATATGTAAAAACAAATTCATAAATTAAACACTCATTTCCAGATGGCTCATGTGTATATTTATTCAGTCCCCTCAAGAGCTTAGCTTGTATAAATTACCACATCCACATTAAAAGTATTCCATTTGAAACATCCTTCATTACGCTGGTCTAGCATGGTCTTGTGTTGCCTGACATTACATCACCTCTGTGTGTTGTTACACAGCAGTGATGCAACCGATAAGATCAACTGCTTTTCATTGAGGCACCGTATCAAAATAAAGATACATTTGAGGGGCATGCTTCACATTCCCAAACTTGACTGACAACTAGTTTACACAGCGGTAAAACCTGTGCTTTTAATATCAGTTTTTGGATACATTTTAGGATTTAATTGCTTTGCATATTCTAGTAAATAAGAATATAACTATAATGTTAAAACATTACGTATATTTAACCCATTAAAAAAACATTGTGAACAAGGCAACAATTTGGAGTCGGGAAAAAAACAGATTCGTAGTCATTTTAAAAACCTGGGAAACATTTGCTTTCAGAATTTGCCAAAAGATAGTTTGGGTATTTTTTTGTAGTGGGGTTGATTGAGGTACTCATCCATCAGTCTACTACCTCCAGTAGATGGTGGGCAGAATGGGAGCAGAGCAATGTACTGCTAAAACATATTTTAGCTTCTTAAAAGAAAGTCTTGCCTAAAATAAACAATATCAGTTTAAGTGTATTATATATTTAGAATATTTTCAGGCAGGGAACTAAACTGAAATAAATCAATACTGGTTTCGTTTGTGGCTTTAAAGTTCAGCTCCCCATCATAAAGCTGAGATAATGTTCTAAATATAGCCTATACCTAAATGGATATTGATTATATTACATTTTTTAGTGGGCCATTCTTTTAGATTGTTAAATTTGTTTTGCTGCTGATGTCCAAGACGTCACTGAATTAATATAAAAACATTAATACTGGTCTGGTTGAGGTTCTTCAAATCAATTGAACGACATGTGTTCATAGACAATGTTTTATAGATTAATTTGTACATCTCACTTGTGAATAAAACTGAACACAGTACATGAGTAGAGGAAAAGGAGGAGAGGAGAATTAAGTGTTTTTCTACATTTTATTATTTAAGTTTCGGGCTGCATGTCTTTTTTTTCTATACCATGTAAGAAAAGTCTAAAATGTTGTTTCTTTAAATTTCTAATTTCGAAGGCACAGCAGTCCAAATTCCTACCGTCTTCTGCTTACTATCATATATGATGGAGAAAAGCAGAAAACCCTCTCATGACTTAATCGATGATGAAAAATATGGGCCGATATACTGATCGCTTAATTGACTAATTGTTTCATATTTATCCCGCTTGAAACATTATGACGTCTGCAAGATTTTACAGGATGAAATATCTCTCTCACTGAAATGTGTCGGAGCCCTGAGGTGAGATCAATAGATGTTTGAAGCCTCCATATATCATTACTTTGCTCTTTGAACCTGGCGAGTGTCAAATTAAACTGAGGTTGATAAATAACAAATCAAGAGATAATAAACCAGTGATGACGCATGGCGTAACTACATAATCAAATTTTTACTGTTTCCAGTAACTGCTAATTTTCTCACAAGACAAGCCACAGAATGTATTTTAAAAAAAATCAGTTTCTGCATGCTTTGTTCAGTCCTGTGTTTTGTGTAATTTTTTTTTTTTTAAGGAGGTCAGAGGGGCGTACCTGGGAAGCTGGCAGAGAGGTGCTCCACCAGAGCCTCCTGGTTGACCGGCTTGTGGGCAGAGTTCATCGCAGAGATGGCCAGGCACAAGATCTCCCCCAGCGGGATGAACTGCGACTGGCTGATCGGTGACATGCTGATCGGAGACACGTCACCTGCAGGATGGGAGAGGGAGGAGGAGGAGGAGGAGGCACAACTGTTGGATCATGAATGAACAGCAGGCGCAGCGTGTGAAGCTATGATGTAATGGTCAAACAGCAGCAGTTTGCATGCTGCCTGGAACAGCTCCACCCCTCCTCTCTGTGCTTCCTCTCGCCTCTCGTTCCTCCCGTCTTCTCGTAGGTTAGCATAACGAGGCAGCAGCTGCTGCAGCAGCAGCCGTCGTGCGAGAGCACCTGAGTCTTTGCGTACGGCGTTATTCATTTCACGCGACCGCGCAAACGTTAAAAAAAATTTTTTTTAAAAGGAAAGCTTACACAGCCGAACGCAACACGACAAAACACAGCTGACTTTAGAGCCACGTCGGCAGCTCACGCGCAGACAATCTCTGTAGCCTTTGTTGAATTAAGCCAGCTTTGCTGTCGGCGAGTAGCGAGTAGTGAGATCATCCTCCAACCAGACGGCCCCGGCTTCCAGCCCGTGAGAGCAAACATCTGGGCCGGCCGCTGCAGCATCTTTGCTGGAGCTGACCCCGTCCTCTGACCTAAATCTGGTAATCGATGGAGAGTCATGCGATAAAAAAGGGAGAGAAAATACACCAGCGATGCCTCCATCTTTGATTTGTAAGCTTACATTACGTCTTCTGACGTGACGGGCGAGTTGATGTCGCCCCATCGATCGCCGTTTGAAGTCGCGTGATCCTTTTACGACATACGCTTCTTTTGCCTGGGCTGAAATACGTGCGGGGCCCTGCCTCCTCGCCACACTCAACCGACCGGTCAGCGAAGCAACACGATGACGTTATCTCTGCTTGGTATCTCGGCCCCTTCAGCTTTCTGTGGCTTTACGAGGCTTTACTCATTTCTCTCTTTTTTTTTTGTAAACATGAGAAAAGCTGGATTCCGCAGCCTTTAGTTGTGTCGTATATTACGGGAATGAGTTGTCGTACTTATGTTTCCCATCTCGCAATGAAGCAACAAAGACACCAGAAAGGGTCTATGCAATATCTACAACAAAAAGGGGGGACAGTAAGGATGATATTTTCTTGGTAAAGACATTAGTTTATGAGGAGAGATGTCCCAGAAGCCCTTTTGTAACTATCAACTAACACAAAATATGAACCGGACATGGAACTGATGTCGTACAACGTTTTTTTGAAGGCACGTAAAAAAATATGAGGGAGAGGGACATTTTTTATATAAAGGTCAGTAAATATGAAGGAGATGGGAATACTGTAAGGAAGTCAAATGACATGTTTGTGTCCAATAATGCTGATAATAAAGAGCTTCAGATGAAATAAGACACATGTCTTCTCTCTTCCTATTTGACCTCACTTCGACATAGTGATACGAAAAGGGGAAGTTGCCATCATTTCCTTCTTCATAGTACAAACATGTTGTCCATTTTGAACTCTGCCTTTTGCCCCCCACATCAAACCGCCGTTGCTCTGCGTAGCGAGAGAGGGTGGAGCCTCCGAGAGTGTCAAAGACTCACCTGGTGCACGATAACTTGGCGGGGACGGAGAGAAATGAGGAGCTGGAGGGGGAGGAAGATGCTGCTTCTGCACACGGATGTCTTTCTCGCCGCGGGAGGGATTGTGCTCGGGCGGCCGCTCGCTGTGCTCCGAGCTGGGCCAGGCCCGCCGCACATTGCCGCTGCGGTTCTTCTTCATCGCGACCCCCTTTTTTACCAGGTGGCCGTCACCTCCCGGAGGGGCTGGGACGGGGTTGGAGGGGCTGGTGGAATGGGGAGAAGGGGGAAGGAGGGAGGAGGGAAGGAGGGAAGGGAAGGGGGGAGGGGGTGTGTGCAGGGGGAGGTCGACCAACCTCGGGCTCAGTGCCTCCCCCGCATCAGTAAGAACGTCCCGCTAGAGCGATCACACACCAGACATGGCAGGAACCAGTGTGCGCCTTCACACGCATACACACGTCTCATTTACATCCACGGGCAAGCTCCGAGCGGCGGCGTTGGCACTGTGGGCGGTTGTCACGGGCTGCTGGGCTCTCCCCGGCTGATCTGGAGCGACGGCGGCGGCGGAGGTGGTGCAGGTGATTGCGCGAGGCATCACCCGTTCATCGGCATCAGTCCCGGCCACCATTTGTAGCATCCCCATTTGCATGCGTAGGGAGGCACATTACGTCGCCGCTCTGATGTGGGAGGAGGGAGCAGGAGAGAGGTGGGGGGGGGCAGGGGTAGAGATGAGGGAAATGGGGCATTGGAAGTGAGGAGGACGGCGGGGGGAGAGATTTCAGTGGAGCTTTCGGGATCCGCTTGTTCCTTTTTGAGCTGAAGGTAACTGGGGGAGAAAGGAGGGGATAGATGGATGGTCAAAGATTCAAAGCTGAAGAGGCCCGGTCTTCGACAACAGCTCAATTCACCACAGGAGTGCTCGGCCGATCCCCGGAAAACAAAAGAGCCCACTTAAAAAAAAAATAATACAATCTCCATTCATCCTAATGGGCTGTGAAACCTCAACAGTACGCAAAGCACCGGAGACGCCGCGTTCACCTCCATCTTTATCCGATCGAGCACAAGACCCCATCGTCCTTTCGACAACAGCACACCCGGAGAGGGTGGGGAGAAAAAAATGGAGAGCATAGAAATAAATAAATAAATTCTCAAGAATAGAAATCCACCGTTTCCCGCAATCCGACGGAAGAAGCTCCCGATTCTATCGCCGTAGCATCCATTCATTAACAGGGGGGGGAGGGGGGGGGATGCAAACTCCAGTCAACGGCAAATCTCTTTCAACGCTAATGCTGCAGCTGCTCCCAGCACCTCCAGGAAGGGTGTGTGTGTGTGTGTGTGTGTGTGTGTGAGAGAACGTGTGTATGCGCGCAACCGCCTGCTGCGCGCGATTCTGCGTGAGCATGCATGCGTCTGTGTCTGGGTGATTGAGGCTGAGGGGAGGGGAGGAGTGGATGAGAGAGAGAGAGAGAGAGAGAGAATATCAACAGCTCCAAACACACACAATAATATATATATATATATATATATATTTTGACCGGGGAACAGCTCAGGTTCCAAATCTTTGGCTGAATTTCCCCCCTTCCTCTGGTGTTCCCTCACCCTCTGCTCTTGAAGGATGAGGGGTCCCTTAAGCCACCATCCGTTCTCTCTTTTGGTGTCCCACCTGAAGCTAAAGACTTGACAGGGCCACAACCAAAGTGGAAAGTGGAAGTGTTTCCCAACGTCCCGACTTTTGTCTGATTAGTGCTTTCCCACCGGTTGATTCCCAATAATAATGCTGTGTGTGGCGCCGTCGGTGGGAAGAAGAAAAAAAAACCCCAAAGCATCACCTTAATCACATCCGGAGTGGCAGCTCCTGCTAGCTGCACACTCCTGCTGACTCACATGTGTGGAGTGTGAATGGACGGTTGGAGGGACAGAATAAGGAGCAATGTGAGAGGGCAGGACGGGTGGAGGAGGAGGAGGAGGGGGGGGATGCGGTGTCACAACCAATCTGCTCCCGTTCACTGATACCAAAGAGAACGAGGAGAGGAGGGGTGAGGAGGAGGAGGAGGAGGAGGAGGAGGAGGAGGAGGGAGAGCGACACCACGCCAGCCATTTTATTTCTCAGTAGTGCTGCAACAGCCTTTGTTGCCATGACGACGCAAGCCGATGATCTCATAGCTGTTACCTTTGAGCGCTGATCCCTTAAAGAGACAGTCACTCAAGACAGGAGCGGGCAGACACCACGGAGACGGGGACGGAGCGCTCCGTCGGACGGACGGAAAGTACTCCGACATCGCCGCTGAAACATGGAGATCCCTCAACACTCGTCTCACAACCAGGATTACTGTGATTCTCTCACCGGGAGAAACGAATAGCAAGATGTCCTGATAACAGAAAGGCCTTTTCTGAAGGAAAAAAAAAGACATGTATCCACAGTGACGACATCGATTTGCATGACATCCGACGGAAAATCCTACTCACTCCAAATGTGAGGCAATTAGATTCGACACAATGAATTGATCATTATATTAGTCGGTCGACTAATAATTCACTTTCATTAATTGTTTTGTCATTATTCAAGCAAGAGTGCTTCACATACACTGGCCATGTATGGGATAATCTAATACTCTTTTCGGGGGTGTGTGTATGACAGTAAACTTTATATATTCTGATTTGTAACTATTGGTCAGATAACACATTTAAAGAGATCCCCGTTGACCTATAGGAATCTATCATGGACCTTTTTCATTACGGGTTAAAACAATGTAATTGAGAAAATGTCAAAAAGATGCATTAATAATGGACTTAATGCGTGTGAGCACGTTAACATGTTCCCAATGACGATGCTGGCGTTTTGATGTTTAACGGGTGTAATGTTCGTCTTCGCACGTTAACATTCGCCAATAAGTACTTTGCACAAAGTGCAGCTGAGTTTTGCAGATATGTGGTGAAAAGTATTCGACAAATTAAAATTCTGACCTGGTCGTGGTGTTAAATGAAGTCAGCGACCGGCCGGCAACAATGGAGCCGTCGCTAAAAATATTAAATTGTATTGGAATGTCACTAAAGGTTGTTATAGCTGTGTGTGAAATATCTTTTAAGTGAAGTGCATAAACTCATAGAAAGGCTTCCGTTCCCCAAAAAAATGTAAACTGAAACTCTGCATGCAGGATCGATCCTACAGGGATGTTTCATCGTGTTATGAACATGTCGGTCGTGGGATAGGACACCAGCTCTGAGCTTTAAACAGGGTTCTTACACATGTTGACCAATGCATTTCCATGACTTTTCCATGACTTTAAACCAAATTTCCATGACCAAACTGAAATCTCGGTATACACATGAACAAATTTAGAACATTTTGCGTTTTGAGAGCGTACGCCGACTTATATTTTGAGCGTCTTTCTTTAAAAAACATATTAGTTATTTTAAAATCTGCGTAAATGTACATGTGATTATAACACATTTCCATGACTTTTCCAAAACTTTTATGATGTACGTTTTTTCCATGACTTTTCCAGGCCTGGAAATGACCATTTTAAAATTCCATGACTTTTCCAGGTTTTCCATGACCGTACAAACCCTGTTTAAAGGATTTGTGGGCCTCCTGCAAATTCATCCGGCTTCCTTGCAAACGGGACCATTTATGCCGGTGGTTTGCCCTCCAGTGGAACATTCAGGACAACACGTCTCTTTCCCCACGAAGCTCTGAAAGCCAGACGCCGAATAAAGAGACAACAGACGTTTTACCACAGCCCACATAACACGTCTGACATTAAGATATACGGCAACAAATCGCTCTGCTGCGTTAAACATCCCCCCCCCCCCGGATTCTCCACTGGGACCCTCCCTTTCCTTCCAGTGGAGACCTCTGCTAGAGCAGGGAATGCAGTGGCAGTGTTTTCCTGAACAAACGCACCACTTCTCCTTCCTCAGGAGCGCACAGGCCTCCCAGTCCATTGTTTGTATCCTGCCAACGGATACAAAGTCCCTCGGTTAATCAGAGCGAATTGTCAGTGTTTAAAACACTTTGTTTCCACCCAGCTGAAGATCCACAATTTTAGTTTACATTTTGTAATCCAGCTCGTGTTTTGATCTCGTCCTAAATCAAACACTAACCAGGGAGTTTGGTGGGTAATCTGCATGATATAAACTTGTGGCACTCGTACGTGAGTAATGCAAACATGCATTTCACAACAGCAATATGACTTCAGCCATCTAAAAATACCAGAAAATTGGAATAATCTAGATCAGAGGTGTCAAACTCATTTTCACCGTGGGCCACATCAGCATCATGGCTGCCCTCAAAAGGTTGTCACTGAAACATATAAAGGTATAAACTACTACCCAACATATTGTTAAATAACTCTATATTTGTTCATTTGAGTGTAGAAATATTGTACGTAAGAAATGTTCTCTAATATTATTTATAACATAAATCCATTTAATTTGCAACCTTCAAAATAAAAGCACGGGATATTGTTCTTATATTTCTTTAAAAAAAAGGTGATTATAAGTCTTTCAAGTTGTCATGAAATGGTGTGGCGGGATTTTTTTGGCATGGGCCTTGTGTTTGACGCCTGTGATCTAGATTATTGGTTTTTTAAATAATGGTTGAATCCATTTATATTAGTCTGTTCGTCTTTTGTACGAGACATGTTTATAAAAAACACTTTTCAGATACATTTAATTGTCCAAAATCTTGTTAATACAAGAAAACATCGTTGCATAATTTTTGAATGCATGCATTATTCCAAATGCTGACCGTCTACACTCGCAGTTATTGAACAAAGTCCCGTGTCTAAACGTTGTTTCAATTTATCTCGCAAAGTCAAATATTGAGTAGAATAAATGAGTCACACAGCCACTTGCACTCCATACTAGAAAAACAACACTGGAAAAATGTCTTTTTTTAAAATGATCTGTATACTATTATCATTACTCGCGGAAGTAAACGGAATAAACAACATCCCCAAACATATTTTCCATGCTAGAGCTGTTTCAGGTGATCTCAACGAGGCCAAATGGCTCAAATTTAACTCTTGGCTGAATTAATCTTACTATTACACTACAGATTGATGATGCTGCCCAGTAGTGTGGCACATGCATGCACTGCAACGTCACGTCTGAATTACTTTCCCCCTGTTGGTCCCATTCCAACATAATTTCTCCCGTAGATTCTGGGTTTAGTGGTGAAACATATATCAGAACCTCATCTGCATGTGGACCAACGGCATATAAGCTCTGTTGGTTTTGGCATTATAGAGTCTGGTGAGTTATTAGCCATAAGACAAACATTCCACAGCTTATCTTTGTTTGCTCCAGCAGTGTCAGCGAAGCTACGTCACAGACAAGTGAGCGGCGGCACAAAATCACAATCGTCTTAATATTTACCGTCGGACTATAACGTACCTTTTTTAAGTCAATTCTACCAATGTCTGGAAGTTTAACGTAGATATCTGAGAAAGTGAACGTTTAAATATCTGTACAATTACAGACCGAGAGTGTCGCACACAAGGTTTCCCCAGGGAAACCACCAACCAGCTACGTATCTACACAGAGCTGCTGGAAACGATGCTAATGAGAATGGTTAGTGTGGGAAAGAAAGAAAAAAAAGGTCAAAGTTGCAGTCCGTCACACCCAAACAATGAGCAGAGTGGTGAGGGGCGCTGCATAGTCTGGCAATAAGTGACTACACGTGATACCTTTCACATTTAACTAATTAAACCCATTGTTTTTATAAAAAATATTAATGACAGCAGCTGTTTCAGCAATATACAGATCCAGATGTTTCTCCTTATCAAGATTGAATTTATTCGCATCCATGTTCATAGTTGCTTACAAATATAAGCGGGATTCACATTAATGATAAATAGAATCTACACATCATAAGAAATAAGAAAAAACTAAATTTGGTCATTAAATTACGACTTTAACAAAAGCTAGAATTTTTCAATATTAGGAATTTGATGTTTAATATAACACCTCTGCTCATTGTCATTGCGAATTGTCATGACAAGCAACAACTTCCAGAGAACACAAACTAATTTGACCCATTGTTAAAATACAAATACTGAAGAGTGCAGCTTCAAATCTGCTGTATTTGCCGTGTGAGACAGCGACACGATGATCATTATACCGAACAAACGAGTATTTATTTAAACGTTTTCTTTTCTGTCATCTCTGCTGCAGGTTGTTCACTGATGGAACTGACGATCTCAACTGAGGCTCTACTGGCACAAAACAGCTGATATGTGACATCGCTCTCATCTGCGGACACACTCGGTCGGATAAAGAAGCTTGCGAGGGTGTGATGGATGCAGCGGTTAGACTCGCTGACAATAAAGTCATCCAAACCTGTCCCAGCACACACACACACACACACCGTTATAGCCTTGCCAGGAAAAGATGAGTGTGAGTGTGGGAATGTTGAACTGGAGGAGAACTGGGCCCAGAGTCCCTTCTCCTCTCCCTGAAGGAGTAAACTACCTGTTGGGAGGCGAGGTCTTGAGTCAGAGGGAGTAAAAGATATCATATAAAAACCTCAGGGAAAAGTATTTCACTCGCATTCATAAGTAAGGAGAGTAATTTGCGGTTTCTTCCAGTAGCAAGGGGCACAACACCTGAAACCAGTCTTCCCCAGTTCGATATTATTCAAGGTGCGCAGCTATTTCTTTCATTGTTCTGGGATTTTACGGTGTGAAAACCTGAACCCTGAATTTAGTCCGAGTCTTTAGGGTGTTACGTCTCAACAGTCAAGTCCATGTCCTCATTTGTGTGACTTAAATCTCACGTCTCCAGCTCTGAACTGACGTATTTAGTCTAAACGAAAAGTACTACTAAATGGTGACGCAAGTTAATATGACCGGTTGAAATCACTTTATGTGCGTCATGTAGCTAGTCGTCTTCTGACAGTCATGTTATTGCCACTGAACACTTATTCATACCCTCTGTCATATTCATTGAATGTGTTGTTACATTGTAATGATGCCTTCTGTACACATCCGGGGAGAGAGATCCTCCTCTGTTGCTCTCCTGAATGTTTCTTCCCTGTGAAAGATTTTTTGGGAGTTTTCCCTGATCCGATGTGAGGTTCTGGGACAGGAATGTCTATGTGTACAGATTGTAAAGCCCTCTGAGGCAAATTTTTAATTTGTGAAAATGGGCTACACAAAATAAACTGAATTTAATAAACTTATTGTTGACAGACACTTTAAACGTTCGCTTTTATTGCCAATTGGTGCAACTTATTATAAATATTGATCTTGTTTTACTTGCGGATGCGCCTGCAGCGTGGCTTTGTGTGCACGCTGCAGGCAAAGAGAGGAGACAAACCTCGCGTCCAAATCACACATAACGTGGGAAACAACGACTCTCGCGACAGGACATGTTGTGCAACTTGAACGTCAGTGGAGTGCACATAGCATCTTAACTTTAACGCACCTATGCACTGGATGTCAAAGCCCCGTGGGGGTATGAGGGTCCGCCGTGTCCACCCGTTCCTGAGGACCTGGAGATGGACCTCCTCGCCCTGAATCAGCAGCACGCGCTCATCGATCCAGCCGAGGAAGAAGATCTCAGAGAGCGCACGCGTCAGCGCCTTGTTCCAGAAGAGCTGCATGTTCACGGACTTGAAGTTCGCGAATACCTCGTAGCCGGAGTGATGCTGAGCCTTCACCGGGAGCACGGCCGCTGCTGGTGCTGGTGGTGATGGTGATGATACTAGTGGGGAGTCTCCTTCATCTTCTCCGCGAACCTGCGACAGCACCAGAGCCAGAGAGTGCGGAGCTACAGGACGAGACTTCTCCATTACCGCTTCAGGAAAAGTTACCGGTGGCCCGCATGGAAATCAAAGAAAACGAGTGTTTCCTCCGCCGACCAGAAAAAACAACAACAACTTTCTAATGATATTAAAGAAATGTACTAATGAGTCAAATAACAACACGTTGTGCGGGTCCAGAGTTAGCAGCACGTTAGAAAAGTTAAACGCAGGTGCTGCATGTAAAACCAGGGAAGTCAGCAACCTGACCAGCCGTCCGCGGCAGCCCACTAACCCAATGTCAAAGAGTCGTAGGGCCTATTTGCAGCGACAAAAAAAGAGGCGAGGACATGTGCTGCGTTCAAGGGCCACACGTAAACTCCCATTTCACACGTTGCAAGACTATCAATGTGATCCTTTTTTTTGTTCGACATTGTTTACTAATCTTGTGTTGATCTAATCGCGAGCAAACAATAACGATGAATTTGATATGTGACTTAAAACACCAAAAAGAAGTTCAGCAAAGATTTGGCTCAGCAACGCACTAAAGTGACACAGAGAAGTGGAGGAACACCTGCAGATTCAGTGTGAAGTCTACTTCAACTTGTTCTAATGCAAGCTCACACAGATAGATTTACATATAAAGCATAAGTTTAAAAAAAAATACATATGTGAAACATATTTGATTCAGCACCATTAAAATAACATTATCTAAGGTATATTATTAAATATTAGTATTTGTTACATTAAATCAACCCCACATTAATTAATGCATGATTGTAGAGCTGCAAGAATGCATGGCTTAAATCTTCAATCAACAGAAAACTAACGGTTTGAATTATCAATTAATCGTTTGTTAAATCATCGAACACGAGCCCACTTGCTGTGAGTGCCACTACACTACCGTGCAGCCCAAAAGTTTTTATTTTTATAAATGTGGTAATTAGGGCTGGGCAACGATTACAATTTTTAATCGCGATTAATCGCATGATTTCCCTGATTAATCACGATTAATCGCATTTGTATACGCAAAATCCAATAATTAATTCAAAAGTAGTGTATAGCGCACTTCTATTTTAAATGTTCTGCCATATGAATGAAAGTGCCATAACATGTGTTGTCCCTGTTAGAGTGAGACACCAGAAAACACTTTCAGTGCAGTTTGTCAATTCCTAGAACTTATTTTAAATGTACTGCCATATGAACTAAAGTGCCATAACATCTGTCAGGACATTGTCCAACGCAGTTATGCAGAGACACTGTGACAGAGCGCTGGAGACTGTGAAGCAGGGACATGATCAAAAGGCAGTTGTCTCGCAGCAGCGATCATATTTGGTGCTCTATCTGTGCTCAGTGTGGTGACTTTATTTGACACATTCCACAGCTGTGCAACTTCAGTAAAGTGTCCCGCGCACGTTTCAGCATCATGTCTCTCCTCTGTTTTCATCACAGTCAGGACATGTGAATGCAGCGCCCACTTCTCATCAATATAATCAGGCACGTGCACAGATAGAGCCCTAGTGGTGCTCAAGCACCAGCCCCTTTGCCCTGGATGAGAAAAGTGCCCTTTTTGCTGGAGCCCACTTTTTTCATTCATCAGTATTTAAGAATAAAAGTTACTCTCTCTGTCATAAACTCACCCCAAATGTGTTTTAATATCCGACAGGGCATTTATTTGAGTTCTTGTGAGAATTTCGCCCCGACATGCTCCGCGACGCTCACTAATCTAGGATTTGCGTGGTCAGACTGAAAAAAAAATCATATGGCCTCTCTTGTTCAGAGGGCCAGGCCAAATGTGGAGGCGGGCCATATCCGGCCTTAGTTTGAGGACCACTGCTCTTGGCTGTTGATATCTATCAATATCTCTCATTTTGAAAATGACATAAGAGGGCAATACGGATCCGTATCAGACCAGCGAGGAGGGCAATACGTGGCTGGCATGAAGACCCATTAGCCAATCAGAACGCTTGTACTGTTGTTGCTCTATAATAATTCATCTTTATTCATAAAGAAAATGTAAGCTAGCGGTCTGAGGAAATGCATCATCAGTGTATTGTTGCTTATGCTTCAACTCTGTCAGAATTTTTTTTTTTGGCATTGGGTGCCCTTTTTTTTGGGTTTGAGCACCTGCCCCTCAAAATGTCTGTGCACATGCCTGAATATAATGCACAGTAACTCCGAGGTCATTGTGGTTACCGAGTGATGTCCGGTAGGGTGACCAGATTTGAGTTTGTGAAAAAGAGGATACTTCGTCTCGGGGGCGGGGGGGAGGAGATTAAACATCTCTCTTGTTCTGCCTGTTTTGTGATATACATGCCTAAAAGGTGCCTAATATTAATAGACCGAAATAATATCGGCATTATAATTATTATAACTATGAGGATTTTTTTGTTGCCTATTTTGTGGAGCCCCCTCAGGACTTGGTGCCCTACGCACAGCGCGTAGTGCGCTATGGGAGCGGCGGCGCTGGTTGGAGTTTATAGCACAAACAACAATGAACTAGTGGAGGCAGGCAGGCAGCAAGGTGCTCCGTGTTGCCAGATTGGAGATGGTGAAGTATCGTACCAAAGGCTCAAAATGGTTGTATTTGGGGGATAATTATCGTGTATCTGGCAACCCTGAGATCGGTCAACCAATGACTGTTCTCTATTCTGGGAGATACCATTTCCGAAACTTGTAAGGGGTAAATACTAGTTTATGAAAACCCAGAGAAACACAAATATCCGACGAAGCAAAATCCCGGACGTTTTTGGAATCCCTGCCGGACGCATTTTTTAGGTCTCAAAAGCAGGACATGTCCGGGGAAAACTGGACGTCTGGTCACCCGATGTCCAGTCGTCCCCAGTGAGAGCAACAGCACGTTGTGAAGCTGTCGCGTTTGCAGTCCTCTCCTTTTCATACAACTCGTGTATTCTCCGTGTGATGTGTGTCTTGAGGGCGTCTCATACCTGCCGTCATTTGTTGAGATTCTCCATGTTTGTTAAACCGCGAATGACTTTCTTTTCCGGCTCCGCAGCAATCAGTAGCAGACTTGTACAAAATAAAAGCCTGTGAGCAACACACTTTTACAATAATAAAATAAATAATAAAACCTGCGTTAACGCGCGATAAAATAATTGTCGGCGTTAATTAATTGATGCGTTAACGCAAGATTAACGCGTTAACGTGCCCAGCCTAGTGGTAATACATATACATATTAACAATAGTCTTGAGTTTTATCGCGTCATATTATATTTTATGACTTAGAGAACATTAAGTGTGCAGTTACTTATTAAATTTGAGATTGTATGGCCTAGTCAATGCAAACACCAACCATACCATAAAGCTAATGATAGCCATTAGAATGACTTAACATTAACAAATGGACAAACTGCAATTTGTTCAAATCTACTTATTAGTTCTTGGCATGTGCATTCAAGTGTCGACCTGTTTGCAGTATATCCAACAGGTGTGTTGTGTGAGTGTAAGAGAAGTGCGTCTCTGCTGGCAGTGAAAAAATCTGCGGCCCAGTTTTATTTGGCCCAGGGCCTCAGGATCTGGTGGCCCAGTTCTCCCCACCTTGCAGCAGTCGAATCTGGAGTAATCCTGGTTGTTTACACTCAGCAGTGTAGACTATTTACTGTGTCTCTAGAGGTTAACTATCTTTGGGCTAAATGAACGACGCTGGATGGACTTGATGAGAACTGAAGCACTTTAACTCCAGTCATAAATCTGGATGTTAATGATTGTCTCACTGCAAGCGCCAATAACAACAAAATCAGTAGCACTGCTGTACAACAGAACAATGAAAAGTGGCTTTTAATCTTTTCCAGAAAACATTACACCAAACTCAAAGTATCACGGCATACAAAACAGTGATATAAAAAAGCCAAAAGTGATGCCCATGCAAAGTTCTGTGGATACGACATAAAACCTGGTTTCAAACAGTGAAATATTTTAACAGCAAAAATCGATTTGAGCTGGTTTGCTGTAAATATTGAAATATGTGCTGGTCATTTGAGTAAATATTGAAATATTTACTCACAAATGACCAGCACCTGGATCAGTACACAATCAAAATTGTGCTGTGTAATTATAGTTTTGTAAGTGGAAAAGCATCTGGTTTTAACTTTTTTTAAAACCACAAGAAAATCAACAGCTATTGCCTTTGATGAAATGTAAACATGTGTTCAAGTATGGCGATAAGCAAACAAAAGTATCATGCAAGTGGGCTGGCTCTTCTCATGCAAGCTTTAAAAGTCTGACGTTTAGAAAATGAAAAACATTCACAAAATGAATTCTGAGCTTTAAGACCAACATGACAGCTACATGGATGTTCCTAAATTTGCTACACAGCATCCTTTAATTTACCTACCGAGTGAATGATTATAGTTTGAGAACCTTAAATGTTACTACACTGACTCCGTGAAAGAAGATGGGGAAAAACGGCACAGAAATGACACATTATCCCACAAAATAGACCGAAGTCTTATTTAGAAAATAGTTAAAAACTGCTGATGGAGGAAGGCAGGAAGCTCATTTATGTTTTCATGATCAAACAAATATAAAAAGGTCCCATCAAACTGGCTCTGAAAACAATTCCCTGAAATGTGTTTAGTATAAAACAGAAAAGAGGCATTCGCTGGTGGAAAACTGAGATTGGATTAACATTTCATCTTTTAGATGATTTGTTACGTTGTGCAACCCTTTTGTTTAACATCGTTTTCAACAAAGATTTTTGATTAAAGGTTTAAAACGAGGATTCAAAATTATCGTCCTGCACAATAAATAAAACCCGCGATACCTCATCTCAGATATGTACTCCACACAGAAAGAAGCTCATAATGCAAGCTCACATCTTCTCCCAGATAATATGTGAGCTGAACTTTCACAAGATATTCAGCCACAGTGTCAACTAGAAATGACTCACCACCTCATATATACTCAAGCCTTCCTTCTGCAAACAAAGGGCTGGAGTCTTCCAATGGAAAGACGACATCAATGGAAGAAATACATCTCTTTGGTCAGCATCGACACAATGCATGGGATTTGTTTCCTGGCATTAAAGCCTGGCGAGTTGGAGGCGGACTCGAACTCTAGCGCCACCTTGTGGTTCACTCGAACCATGATGTGCTGGAGCTCCAATTCTTTGCCATATCTGCCAATCATGTCACAGAGCGACTGCATGAACCAGGACCCAGTCATAGTGTTCCTCCAGGAGTAGTAGCCTGCAGGCACATGAGTGACAGATTGAAGGGTCCATCGATATATAACAGAAAGTACAAAAAGGTGACAATTAGTCTGCAAAAAGAGCTCAGATTGTGTGTATGAGTATTAACCTGGGGCTGTGGAGTAGGCATAGAGGAAGTCTGCTTCCACAGGGATCCTGGTACTGTCATCATCTACACTGTCTGTTTCAATGCCTGGGTCCAGATCGGTGCCTCTGCAGGCCTACACGAACAAAACAAGATCAGGTTGGACGTTTTTAGCAAAGCCCAAGTGCAGAAAAAGTAAATAAAGACAAACTCTTACAATACCTGGATGAAGAAGAGTTTGGGCTTTCCCGCCAAGGATTTGCAGCAATCACCGCGAAAAAGTGACGTCAGATACTTGAGCTCTACCGAGCCATCGGTACCAAAGAACACGCCGTCGTCGCCGTGACTCAACAGAACACAGACAAACGAGGCGTAGCAGGTGTGATCGGCCTGTGAAACTAAATACAAAATAAACAGGATTTAATACGCGATAGTATGAAAGCCAGCAGCTATAGTATTAATATCTGTGTGTGTGTACATTTGTTGTTGTCGCATTGCAACAAACGTACCAGAAACTAAAACCCGTTTCATCTCCTCCACTGACTGGTCGTTGTAAACCTTCACCTTATAACCCAACTTTCCAAATACTTTCACGGCATTGGCTGCATCCACATCTGTACCGTTTCGCTGATTCATGCCTTTAAAAAACAAAGAGAATCTGGTTACTTAAACAATACAAAATGACAATTATTGTAATATATACAAGATGTAAAAAGGGAAGCAGCATCTTTCTTCCTCTTAGATGGAACCGTTAGGTCAGACTGTTAACTAATGCAAAACACATAATTGAGTTCCTAATATAATAATATAAAAGGGCCCAGCACTGCCACACATAGGTGATCATTTTTAGACCTCATTTCAGAATAATGTTGGCACTCGAGGGATTTCGTACTCGTGCTGTCGAACCACTGAGTCAGGCCATTTTGTGAACAGACTTTTTGTGTTGGGTTCACGCTCAACCTGCACAAACCCGTACTGTGACCCTGGGATTCTGGAGCGCACCCTCTCTCATTGACGTGTGGTTCCCTCACATGAGCGCCACATGTCTTCAAACTAATCGGCCAGAAAGAAATGTGAACACCTGCACAGGTGTAAATAATTAAATGATTGCTGGCTGAATAGCATTCGCTGTCAGTCATGGACGACTGGGACACTTTAATGAGGAACAGAGACCTCGTCAACATCATTAGTTACACCTGTGTTCTCCCAATATGAAAAGTCAAACTGTCTGTGGTGTAAAAAGGCAGTTTTATAAGAAATATATCCAAAATCTTAATTATTGTTTCCATGAGTGGGGCTGTGGAACACACCTGCTCGCTCTTGCATAAGATGCTGCAATATTCTTGGAAACGTGCGTGGGGAATCACAGAAAGCACATATTTACCACAACTGTAAATCTTTTCGTGGTCGAGCAGGCTTAACCACTGCCGATTCTTGTAGATGTACTTGCTCTCGGAACATTGTTGACCAAGCAGTCATGTATACTCAGTTAGTCCCGCTTAACGAGTTTGTCACATGCAAGTTTGACTGCAAAAATCTGACAATTGTACAGTAACTGTGACGCGCAGCAGACTCACTGAGAGCCACGGTCTTCTCAGACAGATATTAGACACCCTTTCAATAATGGCAGTTATGTTCTTCAACTTTTGATGCTTAATGTGCACAATAAAAATCGTAGGCAAAGACTACAGTCACCTCAGGTTCTTCACACAGTATCTCCAACTATTGTAGACACAAGGCCTTCATATCCAAAAAGTATTAACATTCCCCTGTAGGTTCTAAAGGAGACACTTGTGTAGACCTAAGCTCAACTGGACAGGGACACCATAGACACATCTACCGCCGGCTTATCCATCACTCGTCATGAACTATTTAACAGTGAACATTTGAGGCATCTGACTCATTAGCCTTGGATCTCACCTGTTGCTGTAGTCTAGATTAACACAGCACATGCAAAATGGTAACATCCTAAAATTCCAGTATGCCTTTTTCAGGAAAAAAGCCTTCAGCCCAACAAGGGAGAATGAACATGTCACAAAAGGAAACATGAGAAAATAACTTATTTTCTCTGTCTTGCGTAAAAAACCCTACGAGTATTTACCATTTAAAATATGAAAAGACGCAGGTAAATATTTACCAATGAGTAGATTTTACCACCAAATGCTTCTGTTAAACTTATTAACTAATAATTTCATGTTCAAGAGTTTCAGCACCGAGTAAAAACAGATTACATTTAAACCTGGTTTCATGTCAAGTGTAATCTTTTACAGTGGCGATTTGATTCACAGCGGCTTCATCATATACACACACCTGTGTTGCTGTCAAAGTTCTTGTTGTTGATGATGATGCACTGGCCGATGACGGGGAAATTCAGGCTGTATCTGAAGCTGTGGGCATTGGGCTTTGCATCCACGTCCATGGAAGCAGATAAAGAGGACTCTGACCTGCGGGACAACAAGACCACAACACCAGTGTATGTATGCAAGTAATATATATATATATATATAATGTTACTACATTACAGCATTATTATAAAACAAAGTATATATTTAGTGAAAAGACATATATTTCTTTCTTTGAAATATATATATGTTACTACAGTACAGCATTATTATAAAACAAAGTATATATTTAGTTAAAAGACATATTTCTTTGAAGTACACATATATATAATATATAGTATACACACACATACTGTAAGTGTAACTGTAAGAACCACACCTTTACGTAATACTCGCCAAACAGGCGTTTAATAAGGGTCAAGGACCCGCTTTAGTGCTCCATATCACGAGTGTCTCAAAGCTCAAACACAGGGCTCTCAAGTTTTGAAGACAGGCAAGAGTGACATTTCCATCAGCAGCAGCCAGCTCATGTTCTGCGGCACATTAAAACATTAAATAGCCGAGAGTTTTTTTCAGCGTGAGAAATACGATGTGTGGCGGGAGTGCGTGACTTAAGACCGAAATGCGTGAGTCTCACGCTCAATGCGTGACACTTGAGAGCCCTGCAAACATTAACGTGGAATAATAATAAAAAGATGGATTAATACGGTACAGACGGTCGTCTAGAATGCTAACGAAAATCAGCGTGCACGACCACAATGGGCTGCCGTAAACATCGCTAACTAGCCATTACATAAATAAACCGTGACTCACTGTTTTCCATAGTTACTCTTTGCGTCTGTGGAGTCTCCTCCGGGTCCGTTTACAGACATATTATTAACGACTTGTTAATTATCCTCACGGTGAAGTTACACACCCTGTGTGACGAACAGCGAACCCGACAGCCGACCAGTGCTAGTTGCTAACGGAGAGGTTGGCTAGCTGCACCCGGCTGGTAAACAAAGATGCTGATGTCATGCGCAGCTCCTCCTTCCTCCTTCTTCTTTTTTAACGGCGGTTGGCATCCATATAATTGGTGCATTACCGCCACCCTCTGGAGTACTATTCCGTCAGTTGACGCCTTACCCCCAAAACCAACAAACCCCCCCAAAATAAATATAATAAATAAAATATATAACAAACCAAAATGTAACCCTCATCCCTATATTTCAATTATACCCTATAATAAACCCCTGTGTTCTTTAAGAACGTGAACAGTACTCTAATCTGTGCTCTCCCCCCCATGCTCAGTATTCCCAATTCCCCCAGTTTCGTCATGCGCAGCTGCAGAGATGCGCTCGATTTAAACCCCAACGCCGGCCTTTGTGAAGGGGCGGGTCCTCCACGTGACGAGGGGGCGGAGCCAGGTTCTTTAGATTAATGTGGTCAGAGTAAAGTAAACTGAACACTTGGTTTTTATTGATTTATATATGGTGTATTTGCGTATTGTGGACAGTTTGGGTCCTGACGTTTTGCTTTTATTGGCCTAATAAAAGATAGTCAAATGCCAAAATACTGGAATGAACCTGTAAAATACCCACCGTTTTAAAGTTTAAATGTCACACTGTAATTCCATCTTTCTGAAGCTGATAGTTTTTTGTGTGTATTTCAAACTTAATAGATATTTCCTCTCCTAGAATATTTTATTCTGGAGTCACATAATATAAACACAAACCTCGAGCTGACAGTCACACAAAGTATAGATGCAATAATAAGACTATTTTTAAGAATTAAGAATTTGGCAATATTTCATAGTTTTCCTCCCTCACAAAATCCCCCAGGAATTGGACGTTTTCAATATTTTTTAAATAAAGTATTCACAGTATATTAATCCTAAACTTAATATTAACTATAATTAAAAAAACAAGAACATATTTCTTACATTATAGGACCTTTAACTTTCTCCAATTCATTCTAATTTATGATTAGTTTATAAACCATAATACGTTACCAAGCCATTAATTAGAATAAAATGTTAAAAACTATCTTTGTCAACAAGCTAAAGTATCGGCGATGACACATAAATACAGTATAATACTCTAAAAGTGGCCATTTTCCATGTATAATTTTACTTTTGATTCTTAAGTTCACAAAACAAATCCAAAACACTTCCCAACTAGAATGGGCACTCGGTAGAGCGCATACCTTCGCATATCACAAGATTGGGCATTGAATTCTGAACATTTTGGCATTAGTTGCATGCCAATTGGACAAAAATGTATCGTGCTATGGTAAAATAAAGATGTTGACCTTTCCATGACCTTGACCTTTGACCCGATTGATCCCAAAATCTAATCAAATGGTCCCCGGATAATACCCAATCATCCCACCAAATTTCATGCGATTCAAGAAGATTTTGACCTGTTCATGACCTTTGACCTTGACCTTTGACCCGATCGATCCCAAAATCTAATCAACTGGTCCCCGGATAATAACCAATCATCCCACCAAATTTCATGCGATTCGGTTCAATACTTTTTGAGTTCTGCGAATAACACGCATACAAATAAATAAATTAATAAATAAATACACGACGATCAAAACATTACCTTCCGCATTTTCAATGCGAAGGTAACGAGTTCAAGACTTTGTGGTGCATTGGTTTGGAAAATCAAAAACACCAAATATTTTCTTTCAGACTTTAATATTGCCAGTCCCTAAAGACAATTCTGCTAAAAAAAATGCATTAAAGGACACAAAAGGTTAAAAGTACTCTCAGTAGAACAGTGAGTCAATGTGTACATTATAACTAATGTATGTCTATTTGCAATTATTTAACATGGCTCAGGAAAAGTTTCCAGAACAAACTCATCACTTTAGTAGCCAACATCAAAAGTTGACCAATTGTCAAATCAAGTAGGGCAAGATTTTGGGGAATTGTGGGAAGTTGTGCCATTGTGACCATCCTCCTACCTTGCAGGGTAAAACAAACCTAGCTGGAAAAGGGTCGACACTTAAAATCAAGATTATCTTAATGTTGAAAGAGCCATAAAAGATGGAAACCTGTAAAATCTTAAACTTAAGAGACAGTGTAGCATCAAGCTGTACATTCCTCACACTCTTCATGTACTTACATGTTTGCCGAAACGGTCAATCAAATGAAGGGATGGTTCAGACCCAAACAAATTAATATAATTTAAATAAAGCTATCCTAGCTGCTAGACAGTTTACATCCAGCAGTGCGCAAACTACAATGAACAAAGCAACAAAAATAAAGCAAAAGTGCATCACCGCCATTTGATTCTCTATCAATATAACGAGTTAATATCACAATTACTTTACTATTTACAGAAATATAACATGTTTTATGATCTTCATTTTTAGTGTTTAAAGTACACTTAAATATATATTGAAATTTCGATTTTCCATCAACCATACAGTCCTTTCATTCATATGACAAACGACAACGTGGAAAAATACGACAGATTTCTATTTTAGCAATCTCGTTTCACACATTTCATTTTTTTGCCATACGCACACACCGAGGCACTCTTATTGCTGTGTTAAAAAAACTACACTCCAATAATAACACGACTAAAATATTCTAGATCGAGATTAAAGCTATTATCGATACTTTGAGGGAAACCAAAAATACATTTTCCTTGAATTCACTGAGCATCAAGCCCGTAGAGATCAGCACATGGCTCAGCTTGACCCTCAATAGCAGAATTTAAATGATGGATCGAAGTATTAGTGAGGGCACAAACATTGGGTGTGAAAATACAAGTCTGAAAATAGTGTGCTTGAGTGGAGAATCAAAACAGAATTTTATTTTTAAACACCGATTAGTTAATCTCACGAGAATCTTACTCTATAATCTGTGATTTAATGTCCCGTTTTAGCTTGAGCCCCATTCACAAATTAAAAAGATTGCAGCCGGCTATCCAATAGATCAGGGGGACCGCGACCTCGCTCGTACTGGCTCGCTAGTACTGGTGTACCATAAAAAAAGGGATGATATTTACTGGCTCTTGAAGGACAGAAATAAGGGTTTTTTGACCGTTAAAAAAATAAATATACTTTTTTTTTTGCAATGAAGAATTTAGAATGTCATTTAGTGACTATACATGTGATTTACTTACTCAAAAAGTGGATTTAGTATTAATAAAGTTAATTCTTGAAGGACAAAATACAAGGAAAAAAAAATGGTGCCATTGGTAATTTCTTTACTTCATATTTTCATTGGTACACGTCTTTTTACCACTATTTTTATTCATATAGTATTCAAAATGGGATCATATAAAGAACATATTGTATTCAACTTAATGTGCTAAATTGAACATTTTTAAATCATTCAATAAAAAAAAAAAAATACATGTGGCAATTTACTCTTTTAGCGTGAAAAGAACTGCTTATATATATGTAATGACTTTGTAGACCCACAAATACTTTTGCAAACAGCCAAACCAAACTTGACCGGGGACATATATGGAGTGGTATATTCATAAGGAACTACTTTCACATCTCTTTACAGCTACTATGTATATTTTACAGGGGAATTGGGAGGAAGTTCCAAAAACAATACTACAAACAAATTGTTGAATGTTCACTAGTTAATTACAAAAATTAAAAAAGGCTAACATGTAGATTTAGTACACCTCCGGAGTCGTTTCACTTCAGGTAAGTAAGTAGCGCCGCAATTTACCATAAATTCAAAAAGGCAAACATATCACGTCTTTGCGTTTGTGACACTTAGCATTGTAAACCAGTCCAGAGATAATTGTTTAAATACACCATTAATTACTTCTTAAAGAAACAGTATTCATCCGTCTTTTGTCAGAAGCACTGAAACGCACGCACCAATGCATTTGATGCGATCTGAAACTGGTATAGTGAATTTCTTTTATGTTAAACTGACTCACTGCAGTGCAAGAGGAGTCATAATCGGGAGTGCCCAACAAAAAACAAACTCATAAATTACATGTTCTGGAGCCGCTCACTCTCCAAGCAAACCTTGTATACTGCAAGACGTCATCTGGATGAATTACGCTTTTGTTATTAGTGCTTTTGAAGAAAATGCATGAGGACATTATTAGAATAACCTTCTGCCGGCTGCGACTCAACAGAGAACAAGCAGAGGACAAAGATAAACATCTGTGTGAGAGGCAGTGAGAGGGAATTCTGAACACTAATCGGCTGCAATGTTACAACAATGCTACCATGTGCATCGTGCCTGCGTTGAGGGTGAAGTCCAGATGCCCTTAACCCTGAGCAAATCACTGGGGAACAGAGTGGGGTGATCAGTTGAAGCTGCAGACATTGAAGACCAGCTGATGTCAGGTTTGCACACCAACTGAGGACGAGAGGCCGACTCAGAAGATTTTAGGGCACACGTCCCAGCCGCCTTGTTCCTTCGCCTCCCAGTAACCGCCCTTGTAGACGTGCAAGGTCTCTCCGGACACGGGGTCGTCCAACTTCTCAAACCACATCGCTTGGTAGTTGTCTGGATGGGTGCCTACAAAAGAGAGGAAAAGAGAGACAATCTTTCACAACGAAGAAGCTTCTGCTGGACCCGGGGGGGGGGGGGGGGGGGGGGGGTTGAGAAGCCACTGAGCCATGACGACACGCCATGCTTAAAAATTCAGCCGATATGCCCACAGATGGTTGACCCAAACCAAAAGATGACAAATTATAGGAGAGTCCTCGATGATGGCACTAATTTGCACCTGTGCTACATATGGAGAGAATTGTGCTCACGAGGACCCGGACCACAGAAAACTGAGCAATGACGAGACAAACTGCTACTCTAATATATTAAAGTACTAGGTGTGTGTGCCAATTCTAGTGAGCTACAAGGTTCCCTCCAGACTACCAACACAAATCTAATTTAAACGGGATATTTGAGACTAACGCCGATGTTACTTGCTTTTTATTTGAGCTCCATAAGGACCTTCATTGCCTTCCACTAAGATAGACCAAGTTGGATATAAAAGGGGAAATGGTTAACAGAAGGCTTGCTAATCTCGATCAAATTAAATTGCTAGGAGACGTGAGATAATGGCACAGTATGCGTTATGTTAGTCAGAATACTTGCTTAGATATGGGGAGAGTGATGGTCCATAAGGGGCTGAAAATAGAAGAATTCAGCATGAATCTTTGAGAGTTCGGACATATAAAGGTTGGGTATCATCGGAAGATGACCGACACAAAGAAAGACAGCGAATCAAGTGAAAAGAGGCTACTTGCATGCAACAGGTGTATGGGGATGAGAGTCCTCTGTGTCAGCTTAACAACAGCACACAAAAAAAGGATGTGAATCTACAACTCAATCTGCATCCAAAATCCACACAAAACAGTGTTTGTTCATTTTAGAGGTGCCGTGTGTAGCATTGTAAGCAAAATGCCATGAGAGCGAAAAATACGTATCGTCAAAGAAACAAAACATAGTTCAGACAATTTTTGAACCATTAACTCACTTTTTATGATAATAAAACACTTGATTTCCAATTGAGTGTAAAGGCTGATACAAGCTACACATCTTCTCAGACTGGTTTTAGTTGTTTAAGTGACTTTTACAGAACGAATGATAAAAAATAAAAAAAAGGAGTGAAGTCAAATTGGTATCGAGTGTGTCGAGTTCTCACATGGCGGCTCTGTCCGCCGTGAACAAGACGAGGGAACCCAGAGCGTCTTTTTTCCGAACGGAATGTGACAGGAAGTTATTTCTCCACAAATATGAGCAGTGGGTTGAGTAACTGGAAAGTCATCAGTATTTAGAAACAAGCCAATCAACCACCCAAGGTTATTTACATGTGGTCCTTTCTTACTCACTGCTCTCTTAAAGGGAGAGCAGAGTGTTCTGCAGTGGGGTTGAATGAGGTTATCCATAGTCAGTGATGTAGATGGCGGTCAGCATGCTATGGAGCACCAGCACGGGAGCAAAGTAATGTACGGCTTTCAGCAAACTAAAAGAAAGCCCACCAAAAAAATGTTTCACTGTACAGTATATTTAGAATATGTTATGAAGAGGAACTGAGACGTATTCACTGGTATACTGCTTATGTTTGTCTGGTCAAGATCTTTGAAGAGAGCATCAATAGGTTTTACTTTACTGTATTGAAGCAAGATAAAGCAGTGAGCATGTGCCAAATATAGTCTAAACTTCCACTGATATTGTGGCCCTTTCTTTAAGGTGGCTATATACACGTGTTCAGCTGGCCCCGCCCTCAGCAGTACATCACCGTGCCCCCGGGCTGGTACTCCCATCCGCCTCGACTGAGTACCTCATGCGACCCCGCTTCATGAACACCCGAACCATCCCTCAAGATGCTACACAAAGCACCTTAAAAGTACATATTATGTCGAGCTATGAAGTGATACTTGCTTTCATCCAAAGCCTCATTTGCTTCTGTGCCAGTCTCCACTGCATCAGCTAAATGGAACAGAAATGGATGAAGGGATGATAAAAGTCTTTGAAAGACGATGTAGCAGAGATTAAGCACCTTCCCGTTACACAGGCAAACATCTCGTACATGTGTTGCTTTGCTAATATATATATATATTAGGGCTGTGAAACGATTAAAATTTTTAATCGGGTTAATCACAGGTTTTTGTGGATTAATCATGATTAATCACATATTACCGATATTCTCGGTATATTTTGTGAGAACATAGAGATTTATGACAAAAGACGGATATATACATTTATACATTCTTCTATACAATGGTACTGCAACTCAGCAGTTATTTAGCAGTTTTCTTCCATATGGACCATGAATACATCTTCATCCTAAACAGAATGTTTAACCCTCCTGTTACCTTTCGGGTCAATTTGACCCCATTCAATGTTTAATGTCGGTGTTCTTTGGGGTCAATTTGACCCCAGGCTGTTTTTCACTGTCAAACATATAAGAAATATAAACTTTTTTATTTATTTAAAGGGCTATTTAGGTAGTCAACAAACATAAAGTACCTCACACTTAAACTTGGGAAGCAATATTAATTCTAATAATTTTCTGGAGGTTTTAATTGCTGGGGTCAAATTGACCCCGAGGGTAAAATATGTTAGTAAATGTAAAGGTAACAGGAGGGTTAAACAGAACATTTTTCTCTTGTTTGTCAACCATTAACTCCACCATGATACAATCTAAAGGCCTCTAGTCTTCCTCTAGCAGCTGCTGAGGCAAACTGACTGTGTGGGTTTTCTTCATGAACTGGGCCGTGATGAAAGGGACGGCGGGGACACCGCTGCAAAGCTGAAACCTCACCGGCCCGGACAGGTGGACAGATTGACAAGTGACTTTTTTTTGCTCGGTCCCGATGCGCACGCACAGAGCTCTGTGGCATGCGAGACGGAGATCGATAAGTGTTAACGCAACGCGAAGAGACAGAAATGACATGCTGCTGTGGAGATACGATCAACAACAGACGTTTAGTTTAATAAAAGAACAAAGACGTGCTATAGAGAACATGTCAGGGGGCGGGCCAATCTTTTAATGTCATGCGATCTACCAACACTACGCCGCGATCGACTGGCAGGTCGCGATCGACGTGTTGAGACCCTGATCTACAGGAAGTAAAAGTCGTAACAAGGTTTCCGGAGGTGAACCTGCGGAAGGATCATTACCGATGAACAGACCATCTGCATGAGAGCGGACATAGTTCAGATTGAAGTGGTGTATTGGAAGCTCATTTTGCAAGTGACTTTTTTTTCGTCCCGACGACCAACAACAGACGGATTGGAAGCTCATTCTGCGCATGCGTTAAATGTGTTAAAAAAAAAAAAACTAGTTAAACCTGTAATTGAATTAACGCGTTATTTTTCACAGCACTTATATATATAGTTGCTTAACTCTCCTGTTGCCTTTACATTTACGAACATATTTTACTCTCGGGGTCAATTTGACCCCAGCAATTAAAACCTCCAGAAAATTATTAGAATTAATATTGTTTCCCAAGTTTAAGTGTGAGGTACTTTATGTTTGTTTGTTGACTACCTAAATAGCCCTTTAAATATATAAAAAAGTTGATATTTCTTATATGTTTGACAGTGAAAAACAGCCTGGGGTCAAATTGACCCCAAGGAACACCGACATTAAACATTGAATGGGGTCAAATTGACCCTAAAGGTAACAGGAGGGTTAATCGTGGGAAAAGACTAAGAGAAGAGTACTTGCTTTTCGAGGGTGAATCATTGACTGAATCCTCAGTGACAGCTTAGGGTTGAGACAAAGACAAGGTATTCCAGGACAGACAGAGTGGACAAAAGATGAATGGACAGAACAAACATTGGAAAGTAACGCAAGACGAATAGAAATACTTGTTTTTGTTTACCTTCCTCCGGCGTGCTGGCTGCTTTGAAAGCCTCCCTCTCCCTTTCTCGGCGGACGATGCGCTGTTTCTCTTCGAGCCGCTGTTTCGCTGCGTTCGCCTCGTCCCAACGGCCGTCCTCCATCAACCTCTGGTCAGGGCGCCGTCGGCAGTCCGTCGGCGCCACCCCCTCTTCAGCCTCATTGAGCGTCAAGGCCAGCGAGGAGAAGAAGTACATGTTCTCCGCTCCCTCGCTGTCAAGTCGTCAACATGAAGGGTGAGAGGCACAGCAACGTATACGCTCCGTCGGTTCACACGCGCTGCAGCTCGATACTCACGGTAAGGGGTTCTTTCTCCAGATTTCTTTGGCTTTGAGGGTCTGATAGACGGTCCTCTGTTTGCCTTCGGTGCCGTTCTCGCCTTTACTGCTCTGCATTATCCTGGAAAACTCCATCTTCTCATCCCAGGTTCCTGAAAGCACGTAATGGGCCTTCCCATCCTTATCGGTTACGACTCCCGTTACCTGAGACACAAACACGGATTAGGTTTAAGAACGGGATCAGAGCCAACGACAGGCCGTACAGGGATTCACATGCAACACAATTAAATTGCCATTAATTCTACTTTCAAAGTTTACAATGTTCGGTTTTTGTTGAAATGATCAGAAATACGTTAATTAGATCAAATATATATATCAATTCTAAAGCTAAAGGAAGTCTAGTGTGCTAGACAAAATTATATTGAGAGCTTTTCAAACAGTTTCCTCCCCCTTTTCATACAAGAGGGGGCAGGAGGATATTAGAAACACCTCTCAATATAATGCAGTCCAATGCTAATATTAATTAAAAGTATAGGCTTTATGGCAGAACATTAGTGTTTGGTTGCATTACACCTCATAAGGTGAACAGTGAGTGTATTTACCCAAACAAACAAATCGTATTACTATAAACTATATTACTTTAAAAAAAAGGGATTGCAACGTATTTTAGACCATTGCAAATCCCAGATCACTGCTCAAAATCAGCTGTTACTTATTAATTTCCCAGAGAAACATCAGCTTTTTAAAATTAAATATCTGGCTCATTGAAAGACAATTCAACTTATAAAATCAACATTTCTGGAAAGAAAGGTCAATTTAAATTATACTTTAAACTATTTTTTTCGTTTTCTCTTTTTTTTTTTTATTGACAGCATTGTGTGATTGTGTATTAGACAATTTCCTGTGAAAAATAATGTACAGAAGAGCTCACCTTTCTTGGTACATCTCTGGAGAAGTAACTATAGGGAGCAAACTTAAGGTGGCAGCGATCTCCTGTCTTGTGGTTCACCACATCGATCTCCCCTGACTAGAGGGGGAGAGAGGAAAGAGACATGTTTTGCTTTTGGGGAATTAAAAAGGAAACAGCCAGTAGAATTGTATGCAAAACATTCACAGAAGACATAACGTAGTTATTAGTCAGTTGTATTACGGTTTAAACTTACCTGGTCAATCCATAACTTTCCAACAATGATGTTGTGTACAGTTGTCGTCACTTTCTTCCAAGAGTAGTGATTGTTGCTCTTTTCAAATAAACACTGGATAGAACCTGAGACCAGAGAGGGAATAATTAACCCCGCTCACCCAAAATATGAATGTCATATTTGTTCTTGACACACACACACACACACACACCCAAAGGCATGATGGAGAGATATTTTCCTCTAAACTTGCTGGCCAGGGTAATCTCTTGTCTGAGGGTCCAGCCCTTTTCAGAGCTGGCATGGTGAGCAGCAGCAGGTGGGTGGTGACTCACCTGCGAGGAGGGGAGTGAAAAGAGGAGGGATCGCAAAGTCATGTTTGGACCATAACAATTATTAGATGTTTTAGGACTATGAAACATGCTTGCATGAACATCCTTCGACGTACCTGTTCACAGAGGGAGCGGTAGCCACATTCTTTTAGCCTATCGAGCTCAAACGTTTCTCCCAGCAGAGGATTGAAGGGTTTCCCCGTGCGGTGGACAGTGGTGGAGTAGGAGGAGACGGTGAAAGCAGCTACATAACACATCTGCTCCAGAGAGCTCTGACTTTTAGAAGCCTTATCCAGCAGCTCGTAGTACTCCAGGTCTTCAGAAAGACGTTGCAGCATTGAGAGGGGCTCATTGAAATTCACCTAGTGGGCACATCGTCACAGAGAGAAGATGTCTGATTACTTCTGAGTGCTCTCACGAGCAAAGGCCACTTACTGACATGGGAACATGCTTCTTACAGGCATTGGTATCTTTGAGAGCTCCTTTCCAATACAATTCTTCATGATGCTCCACAGATTGAGGTAATAGTTGGGCTTGTCGGGGATACGAGTCCGCCTCTGTCGAACGGGCTCTAGCTCAAGGGGCTGCGGCGACTCTGGGTTGGATGCCAAAGACAGTTCATCAAACTGGAAGACGAGAAGGCAAATAGCTTTCAGCGTGAAGTGACTGTGGTGCATTGACAAGCAGAGGAGAAAAATAAGTCAATATGAAAACAAAACTCAACACACATTTACGGACTGATCTTCCATGCCAATCTCACTGCTGAACCCACTGGCGTTGCTGCCAGATCTCCTGGTGGACAGAGAAGCAAAATAACAACAAGGACGACGACCACAAAAACAAGGTTGATGTGCCGAAACGAAATCCGGCGCATTTGAAAAAGACAAACTGTTAATAACCTGTGATACTTGGGGTCGGCAGGGACGGTGATAAACTCTGCTGGCTCTTCCATCGCATCGAAGAACTCATTGTCATCTTCCTCGTCACTGGCATCGCCTTTTTTGTCTGTTGGAGACAGACGACGGAGGAATAAACGAGCGAACGGCGCAGCGAGTACACTTTGAGTGCCATTCAGAAGACGGGGATGAGAACCGTACCTTTGTGAGCTAAGGCGGGATTGCTGAATGAGGGGGGGAGAACTGTGGCTCCTCTGAACGCTCTTTCCAAGTGATTGTGCTGTTTGGCCAGCTGCTCCAGAGTCTCCTCCAGCCGGATCCTTTGGTCTCGCTCAACCTGTAGGGCCTTCTGCCAGCGCTTACTGTGGTTCTGGGCCAGGGAGAGGAAGTCTCTACATGCCTTGGGGAACAAGTCAAAACAAATCACTCGACAAAAGAGTCAAAAACAATGTTTGTCAGGAAATTGTCCTTGTGGTTGACTTACATTAATCATGGCATTGGAGGTGATTCTGAACAGTGTGGCTCTCTCTGTAACTTGTCTCATCTTTTCCCCCATGTCTCCTGCGACACGAATCCCCTCCAGTTCCGACAAAGACCTGCGTGTGGAATCAAGGAATGAAGACAAGAATGAAGGGAAAAAAAGAATTAGGAAAAACAAATAAACAAAAAGATAATATAGTTTTTTTCTCTAAAGTAATCAAACCGCCCAGTCTGATGATCAATACCTTTGGAGTGCAGACCCATGCTTGACAATGAGATCATTGCAGGTGTTGAGGTCCTCCACCTTGCTGCCGAGTGTGCGAAGTGTGGACTGGATTTCTAAGTTGCGGCAGCCTCCCCCCTGTCCTGAGGTGGCGGGCACTGCAGGACAGTCATCACCCGAGTCATCTGAGGGAGAGAATTGGTAAGAGAATATGACCAAAGCCGAACAAATACAAGGAGAAAATGTTCCATACACACAATACTGCCTGACATAGGTGCTATCAGACTTTTCTCAGGCTGTTTTTCTGGCACTTTCATTCTCCAACATATTTGTTTTCCCTCTCACCAGATTGAGCCTGCATGTGGACGGCCTTTGCCTTGGCGAGCTCCAGAGCGGTGATCCATCGCTGCCGCTCTACTTCTGAGCTGGCCTTCAAGTGGTAGGTCTGCGCACCTCCGTTGGAAATAACAAAATTGCACGAGTCCTCCACAGCAATATTGGCCGTGGCCAAGTTGATGGTGCCTCGGCATGTGTGACCCATCTCTGCCTGGGTCCTGCAGACAACACAATCAAGGACAGTCAAATATGGATGATTTTCGAAGTCATTTTTTATTGGCTACTGTTGAGCCATGGCAGGCCCTTATCAATTTCATTACAACGTCAGTCATATAAATGGAACGTACCTGTAGTAAGACAAAAGTCCATTGCTCAGAACAAACCAGCGTCTCTGGTAGCCTTTAATGTAGTTAGTCCATTTGAAAAGCCAACCCTTGTACGTGTCTCCAGGGGATGGAGTAGGAGACTTCGGCTCTGACATCACGACTGACTGTAGGTTCACTGGGTGAAGTCATGGCATGTTGAGGAAGAAATAATCAAGATTTACATTGCTATTAATTGTCGGACATTGCTACTATTCAGCCTGCTTAATGCACACCTGTAACATGAAAACAGGGCTATATGGAGACCACAATATTTATGTTTTCATATTTATTGATATCAATATTGCATTCTTCAATATTGATGATTTCACAATATAGGTGGTTGCACAATGAGATGTTATACTCGTGTATATTTACTAACAGAGTAAAGACAAATATTGTCTGGTTAAATCACTTTGTACGCAGCATTTGAAACCAAGAAGAGTCAACATATGCCATATTGTGAGGGTTACACAAAAAGGCAAAAGCAAGTCTCATATTGCTAATCGACATATCAATGTTGCCCAGCTCATGTGGTTGTGCATACATACTAGGCACAAACTAGTCTTGCAAGTTCTAAAGACAACATCGCCATAGTGTAATTTGGCTGGTTAATGTCAACAACTTAAATTAGGTAATTATGTCATGCATTGACTTATCATAAGCCATATATGGAATAACGACGTGTTGATTTTACTTGTGAGAAATTAACAAACAGGCCACTCATCTCCACTTAGCTAACCAGAGTAAATGCCAGCCAACGTGTCTGTATATGCAAAGTTACAAGAGCTACAGGGTTAAAACCATCGAATCCCTCCGAAATATGACGGTTTCCACCATTACGGTTGGCTTCAACGTAAGACGTGGAATCTGAAAATAACCGTTACGCCATGACCACAAAACGGTTTAATGCCGACAAGACTTCTGAATCGTTTGTTGAGCAAACGTCACTGCATCGTAAACGGCTGAGAAGACATTAAAACGGCTTCGCACCGATAACAGTCACGTAAAACAAACTGGTTCCGAGCCCAGATGACGTGGGAGAGTCACGTTAACACCACCGGGACACGGTGAGGTTCTTCGAGGAGCAAAAAGCCACTTCCAAACATCGAAGCTACTTAAAAACAGTGTCCGTCACTAAGCTCGCTGCTAGCTGCCCAACAGGAAGCTGTCAAAGCAGCAGGACACGTCCCACATTCACGGTGCTAACACTCGTTTTAACTGTCGTGCATTTCCCTTTTTTTTCGCGACAGTAAAACGCGATTAAATCCTCAAGGCCCTTACCGTGCGAGACTTCAGCTGTTAACGTCGCGCATGTCGTGTCGGGTGAAGCAATGTCGGCTCAGCAGTGCTAGCTTTGCTCACTACTTTCCTGGATGTATTAGTAAGGGCATAGGACAACAGCTACAGGTTCTTCTTCTTCTTCTTCTTTTTCTATTTACGGCAGTTGGCAACCATAACTTTGCATTACTGCCTCCCTCTGGTCATAGCCTTTATTGATGGCCATATATATTTTCAATAAATGGCTACGTTCTTCAGTTAATTAACACAAACATGTGCATATATATACGTACATACATGTATCCTTTACTTATATCCGTAATTTCTACTTTATTTTGTATTATTGTTGCATTATCCCAGTACTATTGCTTTATTTTTCTCCTCTGCATTCTAAATGATAGTCTTTTTATAATGTTTCTTTTCCATCACCTGAATGGGTGGGACCCACATTAATATGTGTTCATGCTTTCTAACCTGGTAACTGGGAATCACACATGTAGACCTCGTCACATACATTTGTAGATCCTTTGATTCATATGTAAAAATCTGTTATGGTTCATTTAACTTGCATTCCCTAGTATTGTCAAATCAAATATGTGGTTTACTATGCTTTAGCTTCAGCAGGTCCAGCAATACAAATCTGTTGGAATACCCAGTCACGTCCAATAGGTCAGTTAAATAATTTTGAAGGAACTGAATCTGACACCCTGCAAGATATGCAACTGTCATGACTCATGTGTCTTAACAAAGAGCTGCAAGGCCGTCATCTTATAAAGTGACAATCAACCCGAGTATTTAAGTCTAATAATAAATATTTGTGGAATACATATTTATTTGTGGAGTTATATTCTCTCCAATTTGATGCTCAGTAGCAAAATTCCATGATTGAATGTCAGCCCACTTCCCATAAAAAGTTATTACACGTTGTGCAATTCCACAAAGCATTTTCAGTGTGTGATTTTTTTCATCATGATATAATGTAATATAAGAAAGCTGAATTACATTGGCTATACTTTTAGTATTTACAACCATTAGCATTATTATAAAATAAAAAAAGGCCCTACTTGTTCAATACTAATGGACCGGTTCCTAACCTCATGCAATCACTGTAAAAACTAACCAAAGGACATTAAAATATTGACATTAACACATTTAATTTCTTATATATATATTTTTTAAAGGTACATTCTGAGTTACTCTTCACCTTGCACATTAGCAACACAGAAAACAACAAATGGATTAATGAGTGAATTTTATTGGACAATTCTTTACTACAACAACAAAGCTTGTATGAAGTAGGCATTTACTTTAAAACATCCTGTGTGTGTGTGTGTATCAATGAATGTGTCAGTGTATTTTTGTGTTAAAGATAATTCACTCCTCCCCCACTTATTTGGTGATGGTATTTGCATTCATACTTTTCCCACCCCCACTCAGCACAATATATGGAGTCTTCTGAGATTTCTGCTTCTCCTGGAGCAAAGCCACCGTCCCGAGAGGAGTGTCACTGCTGCTCATCTTCTTCAGCAGCGCCTCTTCCTCCAGCTTTTTCATCCTCCTCTCGGTCTTCATTTTCCCAGACCCTTTCCCGTGGAATCGATGTGAAAGCTGCCGGAACGCTTCTTTCGGAGTGAGCCGTCGGCCGGATTCATCCACGTACTCGATCTTGACCTCGGGCTTGTAGCTATCCTTGTCCTTGAAATCTTGAGCGAAGCCCCTGTATTCTTCTCTGCGACTGTACTTGTCGTCGAAGCCCATCTTGTCCTCGATGCAGTAGTTATCGTTGGGCAAGGCGCCTTTTGTTGCTCTGACACGGGAGATCTTCTGCATTTCAGTGTCCAACAAGCCTTTGTTTTTGCACAACAGCAAAGCAGCAGCGAGACCAGACTTGACAATGGGCTCTTCGTCCAAAATGGTGGCAGAGGCCGTCGCAAAATCGGGCTGCTTCAGCTCTTCGTCCAGGTTCACGGTGCTCCAGCCAACATTGTCATCCAATTCGGATTCCGAATCTCCGGCGTCATCCTTCTCTTCCTTCTCCTCAAAGTCCATAATGTCTTCTTGGTCCTCTCTGTTGCCAGACAGCCCGTACGTCGGGATATCACCCAGGGTTCTGCAGAACTCTGAGGTGGCGTTGAAGACGATGTTCAACCCATTCCTATGCTCGGGATCATTTTCAAGGCCGCCTTCGTCGAGCTCTTTGATCTTCTCCGCCACCTTCTCCCCAGAGTCTTTGAGGAGCTGCCTTTGCTTCAGCTTCCTCTGCTTCTCCAGCTGTTTCTGCAGCTCCTGCTCCGCCTCATCCTCCTCAAACACCGTCGACTCTGGAACAGTGAAGTCTTCCTCGTCGCTCATCTCCATTTCTGCCATCCGAACATCATCTGACATTTGGGGGACATTGGAGGCCACGGCGGTCTCCTCCTCGACTTTCTCGACGACGTCCTCCAACTGTTTGCGACCCCGGCCACGCGTCCTCGAGCCAAAATCGGTGCTGCGAGTGTCATCGATGCGAAGCTCGTCTGCAGCCGTCTGCTTCTCCTTCTTCCGGATTTTCCTCACGCGGGGTTTGGTCTTTTTAAAGCCCACCATTTCCGTAGATGTGTAATACTCAGAGGCGATAGCAAGAGCAGGCATTTCCAAGGACTGGGCCTGATTTCGTAGAGCCTCTCTCATGGCTTGAATCTCTCGTTCTCGCTCGCCGTCGGCAAAGCCTCCCGTGCTCAACCGGAAACTCTTTTTCTTTTCACCCTCAATTTCCTCGTCGTACTTTGACAGGACAGTGTGGGGCTTCGCTGTAATCATGTCATCCACACTCTCGTCTTCTTCATAGGGCTTGTATTCAGGCCTTTTCTTTAACAACTCCACGTTCTTTTCGGTATGTTCCTTGTCCACCATTCCCACGTTCACAAGCACATCTTCCTCCTCCTCCAGTACACCCTTGTCTTGTAGGGTCAGGATGACAGTCTGGCCCTCATTGAAGGAATCTACCTTGTGCTGCACTTTGAGTCCCTTTAGATCACGAGCGGTGTACAAATGCTTTTTGCTTTGTGCAAACTCCTCGTCCACCAGACTGCTGACGCCGAATTCCTCGTCCATCTCCTGCAGAACTTTGGCTCTTTTCTCGGCCAGCTCCTTTTCTTTTGCCATATTTCTGCTCTTCTCAACCCAGGCAGAGGCATCATCCAACCAGTCTTCCTCCGCTATGGCCTTGATTTTTCCCAGTTTCAGGTTCTGGATGCGTTTTTCTTTCATAGCTGCAAGCTTCTCCCTCATATCTTTCTGCTTTTTAATGAGAACAGGGTTGATCGTCTCTGCCACCAACGGATCCTCTTTGGTGCCGAGCTCCTTCTTGTTCTCATTTAATTCCAGAGGCTTCAGACCCAGCTTGGCTCTGAGCTTGTTCGTCTCCTCGATGCTGAGAGATGCGTCTCCACTTGCTGACTGGGGCCCCACTTCTGCACTGCTCGCTTCATAGGCAAGATCGACTTTCTCCTTCTTCACGCGTGGCTCGGCGGTGCTCCTTTCACCTTTGCTGCGGTCCCGTCCGGTTCTTTCCCGGGACCTGGAGCGTTTTCGTTTGTCTTTGTCTTTATCCCGAGTAGCGTCCCGGTCCGAAGCATCTCGTTCTCGTTCCTTGTGGCGATGTTTCTTATGTTCGCGACGGCGGTCTTCCGCTTCCTTGTCGCGACTCTTTTCCTTGTGTTTCTTGGATGACCCCATTATTTAGCCGTTTACGACAGTTGTGACTGAAAAAAGAAAAACAACTGCTATCAAAATGTTGTTGTTAGCACGTGTTGGATGACGGGGAAGAGAAAGCTCTGCGGACTAGCTTACATTAGCTTTGAAAGCTAAGTGGCTAACCGATGACACAACTCACGTAGATTGAAAACAAAATGGTTCCTCGCGTTCACAGTCCGATGCAAACCAACGGCGAGTGAGGATGTGGAAAAAATACTGCCCACAAATAATCCCACAGGTTTAACCACCTATCTCCACGGTGAGGTACACAACTTTCGACGTCGTCAGACAGACGAACGCCGAACGAGAATATTATGGTTTCCGGCCGTGACGCGTGCTCCGGTCGATTCGTAGCCAGCATGAACAGCTCGTGGATACTGCCCCCTGCTGCATGGGATGGTTTATGACAGGCCAGGATCACATCCATGAGGAGCTGCGTTTTGGGACCTACGAGACGTTATTATTGATCAAATGGCTTTTACCAGAATCAGAGAGATTTTGTAAACAATCTCACCAGCAGTATATGAAGTATACAAAGGGGACGTCATCTCCTTCACTTCCCCTCTGCATGGTAATGCCAACGTTCCCTGTCTTAAATTGTAAGCTAGGTTAATTTAGCAAGTGCAGTTTTAAATGACATGGAAGCCAGCATTTAAACCTGCAGCGTTCGTCGTCAGCTAACGTCAATGTGGGTTAGTCACGACAGTTTTCAAACCCCAGCACGGGGAATTTACCGACGTCATTTTGAGCTTGGAGCTCAGATTTAATGCCGAGACGCTTGTTTGCTTCAACTTCCATGGTGACATTCAAAGTTAGCAGCTGTTCGCGAGCTAGGTATTATTAGCATTAGCGAGATATCGTTAACCTCAGCTTTGTGTGTGTAACTTTCTCCGCTCGTTAGCATATCGTCTTGTTGGTGGACACAAACCAACGCTAGTCGTGGTGTTTCTATCGATAGAGAATTGAAGCAACGTCCACCAGCGGGTTAGCTAGCTGGTGCAGATTTGAGGGGGGGGGGGGTATTGCGTGTTGCCATGGCGATTATAGTTCCGAATTAGGTCAGAAATGTTAAACTAGTAAAGTTTTTGCGCAACTTTAACACTCATGTGCTCAGCGTTTTGCTTCCTCTGCCCGCTAAACTAACCTAAGCTCGTGTCACTTCGGCGAGCAGGAACGGAAAGCTCGCGCTAACTTGCGCATTGTGTTTTTTCCCGGGAATCCGAGCGGGCCACGCGCATAAATCGCAACACTCGAAACCCACCAACGGCCGCTAACGGCAACGGAAGAGGTCACAAAACAGCCAGTAGCCACATCGTCGATTTACTGGTGTGTTTACAAGAGGGTCGCGATCGGAGAGTGCACGGTTAGTTAAAGTGAACGAAAAACAATGACGCATGTTGACGCTATAATGTAATTGTCAGTCATAATAGTTCATACAAACCTTTCTGCGATATTAACATTAGCATTACTAGTCGTATCAGTATCTATCTAATGAACGTCAACCGTACGTTATTATTATCGTCCCTTTTTTTCTTCTGAAATGACCTTTTCTTTCTTGTTGTTTTACTTTGTCAACATTGGGGAAGGTGATTGTTGTTCTGCGGTCCTGTTTGGTGATCAGTCTCTCTCCTTTGTTGTGAATTCCAGCAAGCTGTTTCCTTGACTGCCACATGTCCTTTTCGTCTCGTGTTTTTATTGCTTGTATAACCGTTTGTTCTTTTTTATGATCAGTATGCATGTTTTTCTTTTCGTGAGTTAAGCTGTAAGTGGGCGACATGGCAACCGGAGGCACTCCTTTTGATGAAAGTGCAGAAGAGCTGCACAACTGGACTGTAACCAATGGCAGTCTGGAGGATAGACTTAACAATCTGGTGAGGGCTCATCACAACCTTTGTAGAAGATGATTGACTGTCTCTCTTATTTCACGTTACACTAAAGTAGTTTTCTCAAAACTGTCTGTTTGTTATCCAGCCAACTACCAACTGTAATTTCGGAAATCAAACTCTAAAATTCAATTTTCTCTTTTGTTTTTCGTTCTGTCTTATTAATACCACGGCGTGTTTTTAATATGCATCAGTCCCGATTTAAAATAAACATGTATAATCATTATTTTATATGTATTTGCGGTTGATCAGGACTGGGGTGTTCAGCAGAAGAAAGCCAACCGAGCTTCAGAGAAGAACAAGAAGAAGCTGTCGGCTTCATTGGTGGAGAGCCGCCTGACTAATGATATTTCGCCAGAGTCCACCCCTGGGGCCTGTCGCAGGAGAGCACGCACCCCTCATTCCTTTCCCCACTTCAAATACACCACCCAGATGTCTGTCCCGGACCAGACCGAGCTGGACAAGCTGCGTCAGAGAATCAATTTCACAGACTTGGATGAGGTAAGAAGCTGCTGTACCATCATGAATTGTTTATGTTGAGTGGGGTCAATATGTTGTTGTTACTTCACATCCCAGGCACACAAGGGTGTGTTTTTATTTTTTACACAAGGTGGCATGTATGTCATAGTGGTAGATAAATACATATGTGGCCTGTAGCTTAGTCTGTGGACATGGATATCACAATGAGCTGATGGTTTGACAAACTCATAACAGCATCAGTTATGTCAGCATTGACAATAACTGACCGCTGTTGGATCTACACGTCAAGTTGCATTTGTTGTGGCCATTTTAAGAGGACTGTCCAGCTGTTGGTTAGATGGGGAGCAACACAAAACACAGTTTAACATTTTAAAATGTTGTGTTGTTGTTATTCTTTAGTATTGCAAGTATGATATTCCTTGGATCACATTGTATGCAATATTTGACTTTAAAGATACAATGCATATTTTGTGTCCCACTACTTGGGCTGTCGAACAACATCTTTATGGACAGGTCACTGCTCTGATTTATGTTTTGGGCCAGCATGGCACAAGCACATGTGTGTTTAATGCTCATTTCTGCTGATTGTATATTGCTTTTCGCGGCTGGTCTCATGTTTAACTCGTGCCTTTTGTGCAATCTCAAGAACATGGAGTAGAAATCCTGCAGTTTATCCCACAGTCAAACAAACCAAATTCCTACAGTATATGAGATATTAAAAGTCAATACCCAGAGACTTGGCTGGTGAGTTGTCTGACTCGTATCTGCTTTTCTTACTCAGAGGAGCATCGGCAGTGACTCCCAGGGGCGTGCCACGGCTGCCAACAACCAGCGGCAGTTAGCTGGAGAGAACAAGAAACCCTACAATGTCCTACCTCTGCATGTCAACACTAACAAAAGCAAGCAGCTGCTCCCTCCCTCCTCATCTGCCCCAGCCACACCAGCTATCGCCAAGGAAACTAAGAAGCAAAGCCCCGGATTCAGGGATATGTTAACCCCTGCGGTTCCTACCAAGGATACGCCGAGGCCCAGCCGTGGTGGCACTGAGAGAGGACCCCTAGCGCACAGAGAATACAGCAGAGAGCCGAGAATAGACAGCAGCCAGGTAACATTTTGTTTTATTGTTGCCATGTTTTTGGTCGGCTCTGACTCCTGTCTAACTGCCACTTGATACCTTGTAGTCTGGGGAGCGAGGCGTTGGTTTCATAAGCGCACTTATACAATTTGACGTCAATCCATCAAGTAAATGCTGAGATATTTTACTGAATGTGTGAACACTTTAACTTGCTGGTGGTGCTCGAGGAAAAGTCAAATGACCACCAACGTTCATATAATTCATCCTCTGGGGACCATGACTGTCCACGCTCTCATCGCCTTTCAGTGCCATACCAATGTTAACTTCAGTTTCTGAGAAACTCAACCAAATAAATGCATGGTCAAATTATGTTTATCTTTTGATAAGAGGCCTGGAGATGTGCAGCATTTAAGTTAAAGTGACTATACTTTATGTTTTTGTTGTAACCGTGTATCAAATGACACTTAAACACAGTGAGAATGAGAACGCGGTTGCTAGTAGTGATGGACCTACAAAGACTTATCACCTGGTTCTGCTGCTCTCCCTTGGCTACATGGAGCTCTATAGTGAGTTTCAGCTCATGGGTTTGTTGTCTTGTCCATAACTTTCAAGTTTTGGTTCAATCTTCAGTGAAAAAAGCTCTTAAAAACCTTTACACGGCCTACTTGGCACCAAACAGCAGACATACACAGTTAGTGAGTAGCTGGTGAATTATATGTGGTTATGTAGACAACCTCCGCTGCCCCCAATAATCCACAAAGATCAGATATTGAAGGTTTAAGTGTACACATTCTGGTTAGAAAGACATTATTTCACATTTAATTATATAATGAGTCCCTTTTCACGTGTGCACATGGCAGTGTCTTTGTATCGCTGCACTCCTCCAGGCTACTCTGTGAAACCAGAACTAGGATGAAAGTGAGGGAGAGCTAGTGCAGCTGAAACTAGGCTGTATTTAGGGCAATTTATAAATAAGCCACCCGTGGTGCCCAGTGAGTTTTGTGCCCAACCTCCTCCTGCCTTCATTTAGCCCAATCTGAGGCGTAGCTGCAAATGCTCGCTTACCGTACGTTTACGTCTTTCTCCTGACTTCTTTTATTTTACTCTCCTGAAACCCACGCCCATACACCACCCTCCTCTCTCTCTCTGCACGGTGTCAGGTGGTGAGCAAACTGGTACAGATCCGGGAGTACATCAGTAAGGCCAGCTCCATGCGGGACGACCTGGTGGAGAAGAACGATGTGCCGGCCAACGTGGAGCGTCTCTCCCATCTCATTGACCACCTCAAGGAGCAGGAGAGTCTTATTTACGGTTCCTGCAGAACATGCTGGTTAGTTTGTTCGCTTGTTCTCTTCTTCTAAATTGATCTTGTTCTCGTGGTGTCAGACGAGGGTGGATATTTTCAGTCCAAAAAACAAGTTGTCTTTTGTGGGAAAGCTTGTTTGTTAACTGGTTGAAATGTAACCAGCGTGTGTCATTATCGCGGCAGCTTGTTTCTTATATATTTTTAATGGCCGTCTCTCTCTGTGGCCAACGGTCAAGTCATGTCTCGTTCAGTAACATGCTTCTTTCTATTGCAGGTTGGCTTTGTTTTGGGTTTGATATTACTTTAAATTGACTCTAGAATTTCTTTGAACTATATTGTAGTATGTTCTAGAAACAATATTTTGTTGTTGTGCAGACTTAAATTCCCTGCAGGTGTTTTTACTACCCGTATTCCCACACACTTAATAAGCTTGAGCATGCAGGCATTCTCATCTACGGAGCATTTTGGGAAACATATGGCATGTTGAATTGTTATCAATTACAAAGTAGCTTACTACCTGCTTTAAAATCAATTATTTTACTTTTCAGTGATTTTGAAAATGAACCGTCTCTTGCTCTTTCTCCCACTATATAGACGCGCAAGGATGACAAGGATGATGCAGGGACCCTGGACTCTGCAGTGGGCTCGGGTTCACTAGCTGAGAGCACTTCTCTTAACATTGAAGTCCGTTCCTCGGATGCCTCAAATGCAACGGTGTGTACATTTGTTGACCGTTTCCCCAAAATGAAGAGTAGGTCTCTCTTGCATTACACATAGCCATTATAATTAGTTAATAGTATTTTTCGTTTAAAATTCAGACATGAAAACAAGAAATGCAACACTGTTATTGTTGTTGTGTGTCATTTTGTTCAAGTGAGTGTTTGTAAAGCTTTTGTCGATGTGAATTTTACAGGGCGGTAGGCAAGAAACGGTGCGAGCTGACCAGAAGGAAGAGCTCGAGAATCTGCGTAAGCAGCACGAGTTGCTGAAGAAGATGCTGGAACAGCAGGAGCAGCTCCGGGCCCTGCAGGGCAGACAGGAAGCAATAATGGCCATGCAGGACAGTGCGGAGCAAGCACTTGCTGTGATTGAAGACACTGGTAAGTTGCACACTAACACACTCACAATCAAGTGCAGACCAATATTTTTTAGAATGAAAAAGTAGTGTATGTATTAATTTTATTCCAGACCGAGAGGCATTAATGTCACCTCAGTTGGAAACATTTTAAGCAAAATATAATTGCAGGAACTAAATTATGTGAAAAATATGAGAACAGTATATGTCACTTGAAATCAAATGTGGTGATTCAAAGAAATAAACAAACGACACAAAAAAATAATATTGCTGTATGTTGAATTAATTTGACATGTTGTTGTCATTAGTTGTCACAGAAACCACGGGCAGCGTTTCAGGCCTGAGCATCACATCAGAGCTGAATGATGAGTTGAACGATTTGATCCAGCGGTTCCACAACCAGCTACATGATTCTCGGGTACAGTAGACTGCATTTGGGCTGCTATAGCCTACTTAAATAATGGCATTATGTCATCTAAAAATGTTTTCTATATTTAACTGTTTTCTGACTTCTGATCTGCATTTAAAAAAAAAAAAAATATTATGACAAATGTTGGCAACATTCTATTAATGTATGCGGAGATAATTATTTTCGTAAATGTGTTGGACATAATCTGTAATGTTGCCATGTCCACCCCTAGTCTACATCTCGTTTGACAAGCCATGTCAACTTTGTGATGTTAGTTTTAAAACAGTTTGATAACACGTTCATTGTTCAAATGTTCCGCTGTTTATGCCTCGTAGACTAAAGCAGTGCCAGACAACCGTCGCCAGGCTGAGAGCCTTTCCCTCTCCAGAGAAGTGGGCTGGTCGAGGTCTCCCCATGCCGTCGGGCCACCTCAACACAGGCCTCTCCTGCACTCTGCATCTGGTCCCCACACTGGACTAGACACGGGGGAAACAGCTGCCAGTGCCAAACTCTCTAAGCTCCAAGAGCTCCAAGACAAAAAGCAAACCATGGACAAGATCCTGCGGGAGCTGCATTCTCTTCGAGACCAGACACTTAACAACAACTCATGTAAGAGTATTTCTGAATTCTTTTTATTGCAGACATTCTGTGGTTTTCCCCTCCGCTAAAGTGTAGGTGGACTGTATGTGGTTCCCCTCAGGTCGTGGCTTGTCAACACGGTGCAGTCTGAGTATGGGAGGTCCTTCACAATGTCCATCTGCTCTCTGCTCTAATGGGGCCTCAGCTCCCACTCCTTTACATCCTCCACGCACACAACACCAGGACGGCTCCAATTCCACAGACAAGCTCAGGTACGCACAAAAACCCACGCCGCTGTATCGGCAGATCAGATATCAGTACCAGGATCTTGTATAGAGTGGAGATGGTGTATCGTAACCGTGCAGCAGCCACAAAACCTCCTGCCGGTCCTGTGCTCACAAGTTTCAGTCTTTGCTAAAGTGGTATTAAACAATAACCTCAGCCCCCACCCTTTTTATATGGGTGCTTTTCTGGAGGTGTCTCTGTATTTGGAAATCGAGTCGAGGGAGGAGTTGTAAAGACATTGTTTTTTGCCGTCTCACATAACCGTTTAAATTATTTAGCCTAGTATACATTTACATTTACTTCACACATTGGTTGTTGTTTTCTACTCTCCACAGGAAGCTAAAGGAGGTCCACAAGCGTTTGAATGAGCTGCGGGAGTTGGTTCAGTACTACGAGCAGACCTCCGATATGATGGTGGATGCGGTCAATGAGAATGTGAAAGAGGAGGATGACGAGGAGGAGGAAGAGGAAGAAGATGAGACCGAGGACGGTTCTATGTTTGAGGTCGTGTTTGACTCTGAGATGGAGAACCGCCAGCCCATAACAAACATCAGGTGTGTTTGTATAAATAGCCACCATCCTGTGTATGTTCATTGTGTTGAAATGGTTACGTTCTAATTTAAACAGAGCCAATGTGAGCATTGGTGGTTGTTGGGCTCAAGTTGAAGTGGGATGAGCAGGAGGTCACAGCGTGTGCAATTCTATGTGAATTATCTATAACAGCCGCTGCACTTTGTGTCTTTCAGAAACCCGCAGCACAGCGGGAACTGGACCGACCTGAACAGCCTGACCAATAGGCGCAGTGTCAGGATCAGCGTCACCAACAACCGCGAAGGAAGACTCAACACTTCGTGTGAGATCAACAACCGGTCTGCAGCCAACCTCCGCAGCCTCAACATCCCCTCAGCCATCGGTACACTCATGCACATGTGTACAGGGATCCATGTTACACCTCATGGGAATCTTTCTGTTGGTAATGTGGCTTCAGGAGCTTGTTATTACCTTCGCATTGAAAATGCGGAAGGTTATGTTTTGATCGCCATTTATTTATTTGTATGCGTGTTCCTCGCATAACTAAAAAAGTATTAAACCGAATCGCATGAAATTTTGTGGGATGATCGGTTATTATCCGGGGACCATTTGATTAGATTTTGGGATCGATCGGGTCAAAGGTCAAGGTCATGAAAAGGTCAAAATCTTCTTTTTACCATAGCGCGGTCAATTGTTATCCAATTGGCATGCAACTAATGCCAAAATGTTCATAATTCAATGCCCAATCTTGTGATATGCGAAGGTATGCGCTCTACCGAGTGCCCATTCTGGTTTGTATGTGTTTATGTGTTATTCGCATAACTCTAAAAAGTATTAAACTGAATCGCATGATATGTGGTGGAATGATTGGTTATTATCCGGGGACCATTTGATTAGATTTTGGGATCGATCGGGTCAAAGGTCAAGGTCATGAAAAGGTTAACGACTTCTTTTTACCATAGCGCGGTCAATTTTTATCCAATTGGCAAGCAACTAATGCCAAAATGTGGCTGCGGCGAAGGTATGCGCTCTACCGAGTGCCCGTTCTAGTTGAAGTTCTGTTTTAATGCAAAGCTTAAGGAGGGTAAGACACACTTTTCAATGACATCGTTTTTCCCAAACTAATTAGATTTCATCTTTGCTCTCATTTAGTGTGCCAGTACAATAGGGACACCCCCTATAATCAGGTGAAGGATGAGGATGAGGATGAAGACCTAGATAATGATGAAGGGCCACAGGCTGTGGCGGCCGACAGCGAGGCATCGGGATCCAGTCGAAGGAGCAGTCTGGGGAACAATGGCGGTTTTTCCCAGAAGGTTCATCGGCACACAGCGAAGCAGAAACTCCGGCAGCTTCAGGAGCTGGTGGCCATGGTTCAGGTGAGGCATACCAGAGAACCATATTCAAGATTACAAAGCAAGAATAGAGGTATCGCTTTTTTATTGCCAGAAGGAAAGGAGAAGTAATGAACAGCACTCTGCTTTGATGGCTGGCAAAACGGTATTATTTACCTCTGTCACACTGCTATGGGATTTGTCAGTGACCATTTTGTCGGCGTATCGAGGTCCCGCTTTTCTATTTTTCTCGAGCCTTCCTCATTTGTGTCCGTAACGGTAGCGTTAAGCCCTGACTTCTACTCATTTACAATGTGATCTGAAACATGAACACAAATCCTCTCAAGAATAAAGGCCGTGTGTCCATGGGAGAAATACCCTAAAAATCTGACTCGTTCACGCACTGGTCTCAGTTTTGCATTCGGGCAGCCAAATAATGCTTTTGCATTTGATATGATTAATACATTTATTTACATCATACTTGTAATAGGACCATAAATAGTAGACCTGTTCACTCTTAAACTACTGCCACAAAGTATGTTGTTATGGCAACGCATCACCTGTCGATTTAAAACTATGTTGGATCCAGGCGGCTATGTTGGTCTCTCGTGATTAATCAGAAAAAATGAAATCTCCAACCCCCCCATGGAAATAGATTACAGTCAAGGCAATGTCAGACTCAAGATAGTAACGCAGTGACACAAGTTGATGATTCTGTCTGATATTTCAGGCAAAGGATTTAAAGTAATGCCTCACTGTGTCAACTTCTATTGGTAGTTACAGATGCTGAAATATTTTGTCATTAAACACGACATTTTGGATCTTGTTTCTTTGTCATGTGAATAGAAAACAAATAATGCGCCGTTAACTTCAAGGAAAATATAGGAAAATATACAACCGTTGTTCTGAAACAGCTGTGAGGGGTTTTAGGTTTGATGTGTCTTATTAAATACTGAGGTGGCGTCTATCACTCTATTTTTATACTTTCATAACGTGACGTCTCATTCATCTGAAGCTAGACGATGTGCAAATTGTGTGTTTCTGTCTGGATTCAGAGTGACGACACTGATGGCACAACAGCCAATGAGGATGAAGCTTTACACCAACAACAAAATAATACCAGAGCTACTGTTGTTGGGGCGTCTGGGAACAGATCGAAACCGAATCCCAGAGAACTCACACTCTCCAGCAAAGCCAGGTACAGTTCAATGTCTGAACTCACTCTTGATGTGTACAGTTGTTTTGACTCGATTTTGAATCGTTACTATATTTAATATCATTATTATTGATTTAATAATTATATTAACTTCCATTGCATCCAAACTCTTCTGGACACAGGGAGAAGCTGTATGAGGAGAAGCTGCGTCAGCAGAGGCTGGAGCTTAAGCAGCTCCATGAAGAGCGCCAGAGGCTCGTTGAAATCCAAGGCAAGATTCAGGATCTGCAGTGGGCCTGCCCTGACCTCCAGGTATTACACACACACAGATACACACACACACACACACACACACACACAGTAGGTGGATTTAAGATCAGATTTGGTAAAAAGTGTTGAAAAATATTTGTTCAATATTTTGTCCACCCTATTTAGATCAAATATGGAGGGATTAAATAATATTTAAAGTTTAATAAACACAATATCAACAACAGAACCTTCATGAATGTTGGGTTTGTTATAAAGCTGTTGTATGAGACTGCTTACCATTTAGCTCGGTATACCTTATAATTTGGCACCTTTTTAAAGGGTTGCAATTATTCACTTTTTTTAAATTATATAGATATATACAGTTTTAACTTTTTGCTGTCTCTTTCCTAGTCATCTGTGTCCAGCACGGTGAGTCAGCAGGGCTTGCTGCGGACGGTTCCTGTTGCAGTTTCCACTCCGGCCACTGTCCTGGCTTCCTCCTCCTCTGGACCCCAAATGAACTCGGCCGCGTTAAATCCCACTGCTGCAGAAGCAGCTTCTGCTTCAGTCACTGACAATGAGGTAACACACTCCCCCTCGCACACACTGCGAAGACCCGTGGCTACAACTCGTCAAACGTCTCAATGAGATCGGTACATTCCGAACCATACAGATTACAGTTAACCGTCCCCCCCCCCTCTGTTCTTGTGTCGTCAGCAGCTGTGGTCTGAGATGCGTCGGCACCAGATCTTGCGGGAGGAACTGCGACAGCGCAGAAAGCACCTCGAGTCCCTGATGGCTGAACACCAGAGGCGTAGAGGTCTCGGTGAATCTCCTCGGCGGATGGATGACTCGGAGGTCCTTGCTACTCCCTCACAGTCCGTCAGTCGGGATGAAAGGTAGGAGACATGCTGCTCTCTGGGCCTGTCTCACCAAGTCCATGATAGAAGTCAGCTAACTTGGTTATCTTCAGATGTGTCATGAAACTCTGCAATTTTTTTATTTTACTTTTGATTGTCTGGTCACGATTTGATTCTAAGCACTGACGGCTGTGTTATTTGCAAAGAAACAAACGGATCATTAGTTTTATGCCACTGCCATTTTCTAGGCAGGGGAAAGAGAAACGAAGCACGGGGAGAATCACAGATCCTGCTTTTGACTTGAAACGTTGAACTTGAAAGCTTACTTTGATAAATCTTTTAATGTAGAATAGAAATTGTGACACCTAGGAACATATTCAGTGAAATAAGAGATCTTTGCAGTCGAACATCCGCCACATTGTACAACCTGAGCTCTCAGCGGAGCTAAAACATCCGAAGAGCTGCTGTGATTACTCTCTGTGTTTATACTTCTTTATTGTTGCTGGAGTTGAGATTAAAACCGCTAACTATTTCATAGACGACAACATTTGTACCATTTTGCCAATGTGTGTTTAGGACAATGGCTACTTGGGGTTCCACTTCCTGTCACCTTGATGATGAGGATGAAGAAGGTAACGATGATGATGAATATCACTCTGAGATGGGTGCAGAGGACGAAGAGGAGCAGGATGAAGGTGTAGAAAGCAGCTCTGATGACGACATCCACATCTACTCATCCAGCAGGAACCAGTGCGCCTACAGTGACCGGAAGAATCAAGGAAGGTCAGACGGAGCGAAGGCAGAAAGAAGTCCACTGCACAATAACAATATATAAATATAATAAATCCACAATCTCTTCGCACTGAATTTGTTGTGTTTCTAGCAACCTGAAGCCTCCACCAGCCTTCTCGGGTGAAGGTAGTGGGAGTCCGTCTCTTCACGACAAGACTAAGGTCAAGCAGAAACGGCAACCGCCGTCCAGAAGTCTGAACCAGTCTGCAACGAGCCAGCACGGAGCTGCCCGGCGACAGGAGAACCTCCGCTGGGCCTCTGAGCTCTCCGTCGCAGAGGGATCGGGTCAGTGGCAGGAACAGGTCAGCCAGCTGCAGAGGCAGCTGGACTTCAGCACCAGCATGTGTCAGACACTCATGCAGGACCAGCAGGTTTGTGGACCGAACGAATCCGTACACATGAACGGCCACTGACCTCAATAATTGACACACGTTTGCGCTGCATTTCGTTTTAGTGGAATTGTCAATTATGTCGTTCTCTTACAAAATATCAACAAAGACTCATAGCTTTCTATCCAGTCTTTGTTTAGGTGTTTTTGTTTTGTTTTACTCTGTCTAAAAATAATGAAAGTTATTTAACCCTCCTGTCGCCTTCGGGTCAATTTGACCCGATTCAATATTTAATGTCGGTGTTCTTTCGGGAGTCAACAAACAAACATAAAGTATCTCACACTTAAACTTGGAAAACAATATTAATTCTAATAATTTTCTGGAGATTTTAATAGCTGGGGTCATATTGACCTCAAGGGTAAAATATGTTAGTAAATATAAAGGTAACAGGAGGGTTAAACATTGAATCGGGTCATATTGACCCGAAGGCGACAGGAGGGTTAAAACAAAAAATTCTCTTCCACAGACACTCTCTTATATGTTGCAAACCCTGCTGACGGGTCAGTACAGTGCGTTACCCAACAACCTGTCATCGCCACAGGTCCACCTGGTCATGCACCAGCTCAACCAGTGTTACACCCAGCTGGCCTGGCAGCAGACCAACGTACAAAGGTGCAAAAACACTATACAGCGGTACACTTCTTGATTTCTATCAAATAGTTCATTTTTATATTTTCTATATTCTGTCCTACTTTTCCTTCAGACTGAAGCAGGTCCTCAATGACCTCCTCCAGCAGCAGCAGCAGCAGGCTTCCTCTTCAACAGCAGGATGGCAGAAAAAGAAGCATGGCTCATCCCAGGAATCCAACTCGGGCATCCCGGCCTCCCCCGGTGTCTTCCTCCCCTTCTCCTCTACCCTGCATCCTTCAGCCAACAGCATGTCAGCTGCTGCCTTATCCCCTTTCCCTCCGAGTATGTATACGCTTCACATTCTCAACATGTCTCGAACGGTTTGCATGAGAAGCAACAGAAAGCGAAATAATCTACACAAGGCTCAAAAGATAGAGTTTACAGTGATTATTTTTGGATCAACTCAAGATTGCTTGTGATTATGTGCTAAAAAAAGCAGCTTCACGGTTTTAAAATGAATTAAAGTTTGACCTTCAACCGGTCATTGTGTTTATGAACATCTTAGCAATGCCTCTTTGCAATACAAGAAAAAGCAATATTCAAGAGATTAAATCTAGAAGTGTATTATTGTTGTTGTACACTGTCTATGTTCTCGTTACTGGAAGGAGTAATATTTTTCAGTTAGTACTTTTGAATTAGTTGGTTATATATTTGAGAAATGAAAATCCCAAAGTCCCGCTGTCATGATTTATTTGATTCTCTGGATCAGTCATGAGCACATTTAAGTATTTGTTTTCCTTTCTTTCCCTCTGCAGGCTTTAATTTATATCCACTCTTCCCTGCTACTATGGGCGAGTTCCCTCAGGGTGCCGCAAGTCAGGCAATCCCTGACCCCCCAAAGCAGCAGCTAGACCCCAACACCTCAAATAAAACAGAGTACATGAGTTTCCCTCCTCCACTGCAACGCTCTCCTCTTAACAGCACCACAGATAGAGAGTACGTCCATCACTTTTGTCTGAAAAGACGTTTCTATTTATTCGTGTAGACATTATTGTTCATATATTCCTTTTCCATGTGAACCCTTCAGACCGTCTAGCTGGCTTAAAACCGCCAACGCGAACAACAGCGTCCAGCATCATCGATCCAAAGCGGAGCCCCAGGAGTCTCCCTCCTCCTCCCCCGCTTATGCCAACCGCCACACCAGACCGCAAGAATTTGACCGGGCATCACAGGAGAGCTTCAGCAGCATGCCTGATCCCGTTGATCCCACCACCATCACGAAGACTTTTAAGGCCGGGCGCAAGGCCTCTGCACAAGCCAACCTGGCCTCACGAAGCAAGACGCCCAATCCCAAGAGTCGCCGCAAGAGGAGCAAAGGGCACAACAAGAACAGCGAAGGTATCAAAATGGAGCAGATTCCTCTGTTCATTAATTGCTGTACCCAAAGTCTTAATGAGGAACATCTCATCAGTGTTCTTCTTGTCTATTTTACAGGCCACAAGAGTGACAGTGTTAGCAGCACTGCAGACTTTGTCCAGAAGAGGGCAGCCCTGTCTCACCAGAAGGATCAGAACAAGAGTCTGTTGGACAAGCTGACTCGAGAGAAACTTGAGAGCAAAACGAAGCTCGGGAACAAAAACGACATCTCATCCGGTGCGGATTTAAGCTGCTTGTCGTGAAAGATGTGCACCCACTTCACCCCTCCCTTTGTTTGTGTTTTTTCTTTGTGTACATTCATTATCCACATCACTGTTTGTTTTCCTGTCCTTTTTAACTATTAATTTTTTTCCACATTTGTCATGACCTCCTTTTTTTCATTTTCATTTTGGGTTAATTTACTTTGTGTCACTTTAATTTATCTTACTCACAGCCTATGCTTGGAGAACACCCTTCCTCTCTAACAGAATTGCATGCACAGAAGCACCAGGTAAACTCACAGCGCCACCCATAGCATCATGTGGTTATGACATCTTATGGCTTAACGTAAAGCAAAGCTTCCACGTTCAAAGACGGACTATTGTTTTTATTTTACTCATACGTGAGGTTATGCAAGTATTCACTCAAATCTCACGCTTGAACCCCGTAGATGCAAGCAGCGACTTCTCCCTGTTCGAGGCACTGAGGGAGACCATCTATTCTGAGGTGGCGACTTTGATATCCCAGAATGAGTCCCGTCCCCACTTTCTCATCGAGCTCTTCCACGAGCTGCAGTTGCTCAACACGGACTACTTGCGGCAAAGGGCGCTGTATTCCCTCCAGGTACGTATGGACACGTGGAGCTGCTTTACGAAGCACGTCTGGAGATATTCAGGCTGAGGGAATATGGGGCGAGCTCTTGTCTGGGCTGTAGACCAGAATAGTTGTCTGGCAGATTATCTGATCATGCGAGTCGTTATTTCTAAGATTTATCTCTCAAACTATTTTCAGACATAATTAGGGCTGTCGCGAACATTTTAAAGACGATGGGAGGCGGAGGAAAAGGGAAGCGTTTAACATTCCAGTCATGAGGCTGGTGTAGACTCTGGGCCCAATCTTAAATCCAGTCATTTGCACAGTTGGCAGCCGCATTGTGTCTGTAGCATCGTTGTGCCCACGGGCTTAAAAGGAGGTGCAGTCAGGTCCATTGCTAATTTGAGGAAGCAGGAAGCGATTGAGCCATTGACCAACGGAAACAACAATGGACCAGTATTTTCGTTGCACTTAAAGCACCCTTGGACAGGCATTGCCCCCCAATGCAGTAAATAGATGATCAGTGCATGTTCTCATGTAAAGCCCAATGGAGTTGTTGATGGGACAGAGGGTGGGGATACGGCGGAGGCAGAGGGCCCAACGGCACGGCGAGCCTCAATGTTGCCTTGTGCGTCTGAGGGGAATATGTCTTCAACCATAAAGATAAAGAAGAGATCAGAAGAGTTGGAGAAATCATGAAGACGAGAGGGAAATACACAAGTCTCCGCCTTTGTTCTAGTATTCATTTTGTGTTGGTGTATGGAGTGTGTTTGTGAGGTAATTTAAAATGTGTCTTTATTAATTTAATCAGGTTTTTAAATAAACCTGAATCCCAAATTCTTATATGAGCCGTATATATATATATATATATATATGTGTGTGTGTGTGTGTATATATATAATCTATATACCTTACACTGGTATCTCCCTGTGTTTCTTCCAGGACATAGTGACCAGGCACCTGGCAGAGAAGAGTGCAGCTGAGGACCAGTTGCCCCCTCTTGGTTCTGTGGTGTGGCCTGCAGGCTCCCAGTCTGAGCTCACGCCCAGTGAGAGTTTGGGAACCAGCGACGCAGTAAGAGTCCCATTATTGCTTCTCAGTGTGGCATTCTTACACTTCTCTAATGCGTGTTCTCTTATATCTTCAATGTGTGTGTCACTCCGTATTAAGGTATCTACCAGTACTGGAGTATTTCTCTCTATCATTATTTCCAAACCTCCCCCTACTCTTTTAAATAAAATCCCTTTTTACTTGCTTCATCTACAACATTTCAATACATCTTTCATTAGTTCCTCTCTCCGCCTCGTCTCCTTTCATCCTCCCCCCACCTTGTCTCTTTTCATCCTTCCATGTCTCTTTTCATTCTCTGATTTTTAATTTGCCCTCCCAGCATCTTCATTGTCTTTGCATTCAACTTGACATCAAGACTTCAGAAACCAGTAAGTAAAAGAAATGACCATCATCTCCCCTCGCCTGTTTTTGCCAGTTCAGACATGTGTTCTTTGTTCTGAGCCGACGTCCCCGGAGTTACACAAATTGGATGCCAGGCCCTTTTTCTGTCTAAATCATGCCTTTGTTCAAGAATGATGGATGGAATTTATAATTCTATATATATATATATATAATCTGAATCTGACATCCGGCAAAAAAGGTTTTTACGCCCAATTGTTTGAATTATAGAACAATCGATAATTCCTCATAGATCCACTTTAGAATCAGCCTAACATCCCCCTTAAATTCCCAGCATATAGCATTAACAGCAATGGTGGCTTCTCTTTCCATTCTCGTAGCTTGGGGAATTATAAATTCCATCCATCATTCTTGAACAAAGGCATGTTTTAGACAGAAAAAGGGCCTGGCATCCAATTTGTGTAACTCTGGGGACGTCGGCTCAGAACAAAGAACACATGTCTGAACTGGCAAAAAAACAGGCGAGGGGAGATGTTGGTCATTATTTTCTTTACAGACCTGGTTTCTGAAGTCTTGATGTCAAGTTGAATTCAAAGACAATGAAGATGCTGGGAGGGCAAATTAAAAATCAGAGAATGAAGAGAGACATAGGAGGATGAAAAGAGACGAGGCTGAGAGAGGACCAACTTCTCCACATTAAGATTAACATCTGTATCGATTTTATTTAGATTATTCTATGTATAAAATGTATTCAGATGGTGCCTCCATAACAGGAACTTTTTTTCTTTCTTTCAGGAAGTCGTGGAGAAGAACTTGAGGCTCACACAGGCCACGATGAAGAAGAGGGAGGATGCAGAATCTGTGGGCAATGCCAGCACCATGTCAACCTCCTCCAACCTGGAACCGTTTGCTAACGACAACCTGGGTAGAGTTTCTGTGTGCACGCTGAAACTATCTGTAAAGCTTGTAGAAGTGTATCTCTGAAACTGTTTTCACATCCTGGTGTTCAGCTGAAGTGCTTTTGCTTTTTGCCTTTAAATGAAATGGAGCAAGACAGGTGTGGGCTGGTCTCATGGGGAAGACTATTTCCTTTTTAGAAGAGGACCTTTTGGCAGCTAAAAAGGGTTTCAGATGTTGGGACATGAACTACCGTTCAAAAGTTTGGGGTCATCCAGACAATTTCGTGTCTTCCATGAAAACTCACTTTTATTTATCAAATGAATTGAAAATTGAATAGAAAATATAGTCAAGACATTGACAAGGTTAGAAATAATGATTAATATTTGAAGTATTAATTTTGTTCTTCAAACTTCAAGCTCAAAGGAAGGCCAGTTGTATAGCTTATATCACCAGCATAACAGTTTTCAGCTGTGCTAACATAATTGCACAAGGGTTTTCGAATCAGATATTAGTCTTCTAAGGCGATTAGCAAACACAATGTACCATTAGAACACTGGAGTGATCGTTGATGGAAATGGGCCTCTATACACCTATGGAGATATTTCATTAGAAACAAGACGTTTCCACTTAGAATAGTCATTTACCACATTAACAATGTATAGTGTGTATTTTTGATTAATGTTATCTTTATTGAAAAAACAGTGCTTTTCTTTGAAAAATAAAGACATTTCTAAGTGACCCCAAACTTTTGAACGGTAGTGTAGATTAGGAGTGACTGTGATGAAGAGCTGGCATGGTTCTTGGTTCTGTACGCATTAATATCCATTACACTCCTCACTTTTCATTGAGTTTGAACTTTTTGTATCCCTCTTCTGTCTCCTTTTTCACTCCTTTCTTTGCTGCTCTGATAGGCAACACAGTGATTCATTTAGACAAAGCTCTGGCCAGGATTAGGGAGTATGAGCGCATGAAGCTTAAAGCTGAGTTTAACCCCTGCAACGCCAGCTCTGCTGAAGTTTCTTGTGCTGAGCAGCCTTCTGCTAACCCCGCTGAGCCAGTGGAAGGTACACATTCACCTGAGCCTGCCCGAGTACACCACGCGCCGACACCCGCGACACAATCATTGTCTTCCACGTTGCTCGTCAAGTCTGCAGGATTCTGTAATACCATTATTTCCGTCTGTCCGTCCGTGTGCAGGAGGTGCAGCTAGTGATGTGCACTGTCCTCAGATTGACACCCAGCAGTTGGACCGTCAGATCAAAGCCATCATGACAGAAGTCATTCCCTTCCTGAAGGTAGGACAACACGGGGAGCTGCAGAAAAATGAAGTGGAAATGAACATTTATGGATATTGTCTCCTAGGCCTGCAACTAGCGATTATTTTCATAGTCGACTAATCTATCGACTATTTTTTTTATTTTTTAGATTAGTCGACTAATCTAATGACTATTTCCCATAGCAAATAAAAATATTTTTTTTAAAGCCCGAAGACGGTCGGCACTTGACGCCACTCGCTGTGCGAGAGCGCTGCCTGTTGAGTGCTTGGTAGCCCCGCCCCCTTGCAGTCAATGCGTGTAGGCGCGGAACAGTGCGCGCTATTTTAATGAAGTATCGATCCTCAAAGGTTATCCGTACGTTAAAAACGATACGGATACACCGTGCAACATGACAGCAGTAGATGTAGCGGGCTGACATTCAATCTGACACTAAAACCCCAATGAAGACTTAATCTGATTGGCCAAGACTCGACACAAAGATGTTTTATTGCGAAGGTCACCACATCACATTTTTTTCCACGTCGGCCGGCCATCGATTATGCCGACTAATCGTTGCAGCCCTATTGTCTACGTGTGCCGAACTCCTGCTTGTTAATCAGTCGTCACTAAAGGCGTCCCGGCTCACGTTGAACGTCATCAGCACGGGGTGCACCGCTGTGAGTATAAACGGTTGTTCAAGAGTCAAATCACTAATGTTCATGTTTTCTTTTATCAGGAGAACCTGGACGAGGTGTGCTCCCTCCAGCTGTTAACATCTGTGCGCAGCATGGTCCTGACGCTCACCCAGCAGAACGACGAAAGCAAGGAGTTCGTACGCTTTTTCCACGGACAGCTGGAAGGCATCCTGCAGGTGTGACACGAGCAGTGTGTTCCGGCGCAGGTGACACAAGTCTGAGCGTATGAAAGTATTCCTAATATTGCCCCCGTCTCCTCTTTGCTCCAGGACTCTCTCAGTAAGTTTGCGGGCCGAACCCTGAAGGACTGCGGGGAGGATCTCCTGGTGGAGATCTCAGAGATCCTCTTCAATGAACTCGCCTTCTTCAGGCTCATGCAGGATCTGGACAACAGCAGCAGCATCGCCTTGGCAGCTAAACACAAACACAAGAAGAGGACTGAGCCAACCAGTCGGGCAAAGCACGGCCTCAAGGTAAGCTGTTTTTAAATTGTTGGTCATCTGAACGAACACTGTAGCACAGAAGTGTGTTTGAGTGAGACTAATTCAATCCTTTGTGTTACTGAATTCCCCCAATTAGGAAAATACAGTAGCTGGTGACGATAAATCAACTTCTCCAGGCTACACGGATGAAGACAAGGTCAGTCGCTTTAACACCGATAATGAAATGGTCAATAGCACTTGGATCCCCGGTAGTCCGTAACGATAATGTCCCTCCTCTCGCTCCTCCAGGACCAAGATGAGGCCGAGCAGGAAGTCACCCTGCAGGAGCTCTACCTGCAAACGGAGAGGAAGAACAGCAGGAGCAGTGCAGCTTCAGAGGAGGAGGAGAAAGAGGAGGATGAAGAGGATGGACAGGGAATCCCTCTCTCGATCAGTGAGTGAACGGATTTAAAAGGACCCCCAAAAGAAAGTCACAATCTCTCTCTCTCACATTCAAAATGTCATTTGTAATGTGTATAATAATATAAAATACCGGAGGCTAATTTACTCCGACTGAATTCTGATGATTTTTGGTGATGTGGTAATCCATCAGTGTCAATGACGTTTGACAATTTCTTTTTTCAAAGATGCATCAGGATGTAATATGTGTAGTATTCTGCAGAATATTAGCAAACATTAATGCTAAACGCTTCAATGTTTTTCTGCCTGAATGCAGTTTCCTGTGTATATTCCATGCATGCAGTGATGCAACGCGTGTCCTGTGACTCTCAGGTCTGTCCAAAGCAGAAACTCAGGCCCTGACCAACTACGGCAGCGGAGAGGACGAGAACGAGGAGGAGGAAATGGAGGAGTTTGAAGTCGGACCCGTCGACGTGCAAACGTCCCTGCAGGCTTCAGCCGACGGACAGGTGGAGCAGGAGGTCAGCGTCGCTATCCACTCAAACTTCGTAACCACGCTGTGATTTAGTCTGACCTGTGGAATTGTTTCGAGCTTCAGGGAACGACACTCGGCGAAACCCAGGAGGCCAAAGCTGAACAGAGGACTTCCGATTATTATGACGGCGGTGAGTCCCTCCTCGGCGGAACAGTCAAACATATTAAAATGGCTTTTGTCTGATTTTTTTTTTCTTATCAAATTTCTCATTTATTATATATATTCTTCTTCTTCTTTTATTTTTAAAGAAATGAACAAGTCAGTTGGGACTGTGGCCGCCGCAGTAGAGGACCCTGACATGGCAGAGTGCCAGCATCCTGAAGAGGAGAGTGGCCTCGGGGCAGCCGCGGCCTCAGAAGGAAGCGGCCACGAGGTCACCGCTGACCAGGACGTCGTCAAGGAGTCCAACGCCACGAGCAGCCCCGACACGGACTCCCCCGTCATGGTCAACGTAGACGTGAGTCCGCTCTCCTGAATGAAAGCAGCATCGCCCGGTCGAGCCGCGGGAGATACTCTGCCCCTTTTATTGTGGCGGGGGTGTTTTGATTCCATCGATGCTCTTGATGTAGGAGATGGGCTCGGGTAACACCAGTCAGAAATCTGACGAGGACGACTTTGTGAAGGTGGAGGATTTACCATTACAGCTCCGAGTCATGTGCGAGGTGCGTAGCGCCTCACCAATCCCACTTCGGATCAACTGTTAATGAAGAAGTCGCGTCGTAAAGACATTTGTGTCTCATGATATCTTCCGTGCTGTAACTTCAGGAGGAGCTCCAGATGAGAATAGTGGAGGAGCAGCAGAACAACAACCTGTCGGTGGAGATCCTCAATGGGAACGCCGAATCGCTGACTGGGCTGGTGGGAAGTGCTCAAGCACTGAAGGAACCAGGTGTGGATCACACTTTAGTTTGTGTAGTTGCCAAATACACAAACTGTCTCTATACAGGAGCGATCCGCTACATCCACCAACAGTCCGTCCCTTTGAGAGTAATTCGTTTTTTCTTTCCTTTTTTGTGTCCGTTTCAGGCACTGCTGGAGACCAGAGTGTGTAAAGATTAATGCCGATGTCTCAAGATCTCCCGCCGTTAGCGACACGATGCTTGCACCCTCAATCGGCTCTGGCTGCGCGGTTGTTGATTCTTTATCTGCTAGTTTAAAGGAGCAAAGGCTCATGTTATTGGTCACGAGTTAGCTGTGGCTCGAAAACATCGACGTGCATAATCAACATTCATTTTATTCCTGAACGGTTCATGGGTAATCTGGGGGGGGGGGGGGGGCTCATCTTTATGCTGCTGATAACGACAGTTGAACCTGTCCGAGTCATTATAGTCCGGAAACTCTGGGTCAGATTCGCCTTAGTCTCCTTGGTTCTGGGATCAGTTAAACATGAGTCGTGATTTTATTTTATTTTTGTCCCGGCCTTATCGTCACACAGCTCGTTTATTCTGCGCTCGGTTCCGAATGATAAGGAGACGAGTGTAGACGGGCCGACTTTAGCTAACGGTTACTCGAGCTTGAACACCGTTTTCCATTACATCAGAGCTCAAAGCTCAGATTGAACTTTTATCCCTTCAGATGCATCTTTATATACGGTTCTGTTCGTATTTAGTTGCCATTGATTTCCATGTAATTAAAATGTTGACTACAGTAATAAGTTTTAAATAATAAAATGCTTGAAAGTTTCAAATGTTGGCACGTTTTGTACTTGTTAGTCATGTTCATCACGGGTTTACACACTGCACAATACTTGAAGACAAACTTCAGCAGTGTGGATTTGCAGCTTTTTTGTCCTATAATTGTGTAAGACATTCAACTTTTGGAAAGATGACTTGTGGGTAATTGCAGTGGGCTTTTCAAATTGCCAAAACAAGAAAAATAATGTACATGCATGATAACGTCAGTATGATCATCATAAAACATGAATTTCTGACCACGCCCTAGTATGTCTAAGTAGCCAAAAAATACAAAAATATGTAATGTAACAAGCAGTGTATGTTGAATGTCACAAGATAATGCCATGAAATAGTACATACAAAGTTTTGATTTGACAGTTTACAACTCGATGGCAGTCAAATCGGACAGTGGTATATTGAAAGTAATATTTAGATGAAATGTCAAGTTAAAGTCTTCCATGTTCATAAGAAATTCTAACAGCCAAAGAAGTTTTAAAAACCCACCGCAGCAGTTTGTCAAAAGCCGTAACGAGCATCAAAAGCTCCAAGTCTAGAATGTGGAAGGTCAGTGGGAAGTAAAATAAAGTAACTTATATTCATGGTACCTTCATATTGCGTCATTAAACTATCAAGAGGAAAGACGTCAAAATCAGAAAATACTAGTAGAACCGTTTCATGTGAAATATTTTATTAGACATCTTGATCAAGAGTGGTCCGCCACAGGGCAGATTTATCAATACCAGTGCATTAAGTGGTCAGCAGACAATTCCTGCAAGTTATTCAACCGTTCTCGTCATGCAACCCGGATAAAACAAACAAAATTAAAGCAGAAGGCACAACATGGTGAGTGAAGATTTCAGAACTGTGCCGTACATGGAACAATATTTAGCAGTAATTTCATCAATTACACACGCAAGCATTCATAGCTCCCTTCGCCCACGCAGAGATCCACTGCTGGACACAAGTGCAATATAAATAACAAGGGATTTACAAGTTTGTCACTTTTGTGCCGTTTCCCTCATGACAAACAAGTGTGATTTATTCTCAAAGTACTTTTGATTCATCTGAAAAACTAAATGTCAGGATAAACTTTTGGTTCAGGCGATTTGGTGGCTGTGGAAACGGTGAACAACAACCTCACATCCGTTTCCCGATCAGCGTCAGTAGTCTCAGTCGCGGGTAGGCCTCTACAAACTGATCTGGGATCAGAGGCTGGGCGGTTACCAGGGCATGCAGGGGCTTGGGCAGTTGCGGATATACGACTCCAGTTTCCCCTCCGACACCTGCATCAGCGTGGTGTACGTCGTCAACTGTGGAGAACACGGCGAGAAGTCAGTTACACTGAACAACTCTTGCACATCTTTTGATTCATAAACACACGCAGATATTTCCAAGGCTCACCTTGTTGAGAACGGGTTTGGTCGACAGCACATCGTACATCGTCTCCAGTGAGATGTTCTAAAAGGAAAAGATCAGAAGGTGTGTCGTCACTTTGAAACGAGGTCCCAAGTCCAAATTGTGACAAGTTACATTCCCGTTCAGCACATGACTGACGAGGATGTGAGTGTCTTCAGATGTACTTTAAAAAGGTCAGACAGAAATGTGTCCAGTTAGTGAGTCAGCAGTCAATTGCGGAATGAACCGGAGCTAATGTACTTCACATTTGTAGGTACTCTAGTACGTTATGCCACTTTGTAGCTCTACTCTAATACACAGAGGCAAATATCAAACTTTACTACATTTATTAGCCAATAGTTAATTTTTACATATTCAGATCAATAAACTAACTATCAAATGACATCGGCTGATTATAGTTTCACGGTGGCCGGCAGTAAAGGAGATCAAATTAGCGACTATTCAGCTACAAAATTAGTGGTGCTTACATAGTAATGTGCCAATAATCATAATCCAAAAACATATTTATTGTTTTGGAATGGCCGTTCTGCATAATAAGTAAATTACTTTCGGTTCTTGAAGTATGAGTTGATGTTTTTGTAATTTTTATTTTAGTGAGTAAAATTGTGACTTTCTACATTGTGGCATTGTGAGAACACTTCCTCCACATGCGTCCTCGGTACTCACCGCCTGCGTGGTCCGGTTCATGCACATCATGGCAGGAGTTCTGCGATCGTCCAGGAACAACGGCTCCTTCCAGTGGTCGTAGTTCGTCTCCAGGACGTACCACCGGCCCATCTTCAGGTCAATCCTGAAATACAGGAATCACTTTTATCTATTTATTGTAAACACGTGACATGCTGCAACACCAAGCAAACAGTTTAATCAGGGGACCTGAAACCAAAGCCGTCACCACTTCCTCATTCAGCAAGTGATGTTGCACAAGAAAATGCAGAGTCATGTGATGCAAGCACAAAACACACAAAGAAGGCCAGTCGGGTAGAACAAAACAAAAAAATCAATGAAATGTAAGTTAAAGTGTTTTGGATTAGCTCAGGACTGATAAACACGTTATTTTCAATCCAAACATTCATGATGATGAGAAAGCATTTTTAAAAACTAAACCACGGACAATTAAATCATCCAGGAATGCAAACACTGTATTGTTTAATTCAATTATTTAATGTTTCGGCTTCTATTGGCATTATGTGCAATATCTTAATTTAGGGCATCTGTGAAATACTTTTGGGTGCATGTTCTGGGTATATATGGATGTGTGAGCGTTATAATTGTATATAGATCGTGTGCATGTGGAGAACTGTGTGCTGGTGCTGCTCCGAGAAGGAGACAATGAAGCCTAATCTCATCTAAAAGGCTATAGAAGGGCAGATTAAGCGCCGCTACTCACTCCAAGATGTCGATACTGAGCACTCGGGACCTGGTGACGATGCAGCCCTGGCCGGTCTGGTTTCCTCCGAGGATGAAGTAAGCTGGAGCCAGCAGCTTGGTCTGAGCCAGGAGAGCTTTGGCGTCCTCGTAGCTGGGGAGAGCGAGATGAGAGATGACTCATCGGTGCTGCCGAGACGAGGTCGCTTTATGAACCATGAATGTGAATCCATGAAAACGTCAAGTCTGGTTTCTTTGAAAATCAGCGTTTTTAAAACTTCTGTTTCCCCACTAAATTGTGGACAATGCTTTCATATATATTTAAATGTAGTTTTTAATTCACCCGATTAATCAGTTTCTTTGAAATATAGCTTCTTTTATTTGTAATCTTCCATTTTATTTTAGTCTTAAAACAGTTTTCAGAAATACAGCCCATCCTTTATTTTGTCTTGCATTTATTGTCCCCATTTTTTATTACGTTATGCATATAAATGGCCTTGCCGTTAAACTGTACAACACAAATAAACGTGCCTTGAAACCGATTACTGCATTATATATTTTTTTATGATAAAAATAAAAAAAGGTACCCTGTGGAGCTCGGATTATTTGCCCTTCACATATGTCTGCAAATTTCATCGTCTAAATCCTGACATGTTGAATGCATTTCCTAGCCAGTCAAAATAAAAATTGGCTTGTGAAAGCGGCTTAAGGACTTTTTTCCTTCCCTTGTACTGGTGCAACGCGACATATTAACATCACATTACTGGCATCACGTCAACCCTCTGCACGCGTTGACCTCGACCACAAGGTACAGACTAAACGGAGGACCTGCTCTTAGACTCGTGACACCGACTCCGAGATGTCCCTCTCGATATCAAAAAGAGGAATCGATACCTTTCTGCATTTTCTAGAACGGAGCGAGTGAGGAAGCTCATCCACATCCCATCTCTCTTCCCCAGGATCCACTCCAGGATTCCTGCATGTGAACACATGTAAACGGCGAGTCGTCACAAAACGAGACCTCGTGTCCAACGGCAGCACGAACACGTATTTACTCACCGATGTATCCGCCGTCGAGGCTGAAGCGCTCGTTCATGGTCAGAGAGAACATGTGCTGCAGAGAAAGGAGGGGGAAGACGTTTACATCCAGAACCGTGCAAGAAGCGTAAAACAACTCAACAGCTGGGATGGATTGGCAACGATGTTTAATGCAGAGTCGACTTACAGGCTTGATGCCAGTCAGCATGCCGACATATCCAGCAAAGTTCGTGGACTTAAAGACGGTCTGGTTATTTCTCTTGAAGTCAAGGTTCACCACCAGAGGCTTCAGCTTCTCACTCATGATCCAAGACTTGTTTTTTATATCCCAGCTGTGAAGAAGGACATAAGTAGGATTCATGAGGTTTTATTTAGCCACATCTAAATCTTAGATATTGTGATTTATTTTTTGGGATGGGCGGAGGAGGGGATTTCTTACCCCATAAATAGTCCAAAATCCAGATTTCTACCATGGAGTAGGTTACCTGTAAGAGTGCGAAGCCCAAAATCCTGTCAGTATTGCTGTAGCATTGTTTTGAAGTCAGTAAATCAATGAGATTCCGGACAATGACCCCCACCCTTATCGTCTTCTGCAACAACCGACGTGCACACGGTGAACACCTCGTAGAAGATGTTGAACAGGACGACTTCACCTAGATTACAACAATGAAGAAAGACAGTTTAAATGAATATAGGACAAGAGGTCAACAGAAACTTTTTTTTTTTTTTTTCTTACCAAGAGGAATCCCTGAAACGTCCGAAATTCCTCTGATTTCTTCGCCAAAAGGGTGTGGGAGTGAATTCACCATAAACGGCTGCAGGATTTAAACACACTACAATCAAGAAGCCTTCAGTGACAATAAAATGTGTTATGCTAAAGAGAAACAGAGAGAGAGAGAGAGAGAGATAGACAGAGAGACAGAGAGCAATAACTCACCAGTGTAATGTCAACGAGCTCAATCAGCTTTCCACTGGGAACAAAAGCGTTGGCCAAGTCTCTGATGGCCTGCATCATGTCGACCAGCTTCAAAGAAAAAGGATAATCAGCAACACATGTAATTGTCTGCGAGACTAGTTTAAAAGTACTTCTTCATTCTTACAGCAGTTTTCTTGTCCGTAATGAGAGCTGTCCATCTCTTGCTGGGCGGCGAGTCCAGGTCCACCGTGTACCAACTGACATCTCCTCTGAACCTGATTAGGAGGGACATTATTTAAAAGCCACTGAAGCGCAACATGTGAAAATGATTACATGCCCCAACGGCATTTTTAATTAACTTCAGATTTAATGCCACTGAAGTTGCACAATAATGCGCCCGCTGAGGGCTAATTCTCTCTCATGTAAATCCCAGTTTAATCCAATTACTCCAGTGATTTAGTCGTGCACTTTCATCAATTTGGGGGACTTTGAAGAGACATAGAGTAGTCGTAAAACTCAGGTGTAGCAGAGGCCAAGATATTCTGTCTTTATTCCCCGTTAGGGATCAAACTCCATAAACACCAGGTCCTATACTTCCCCATATAGCTTTTGCACTCACTCACTCATTTAAATGTCCAAACAGACGCAGGATTTACTAACGGCAATTTTATTTGGAAGTACAGATTTACGAGGAGCAAGTGAAGGCAGCAGAGTTCAGTTCTGAGGTGTTACAAAACACGTCCATGACTTTATATCCAACTAACAAGCTAAACGGGGATCCAATTAACTTGTACAGAGTAATGTCACTTACGTGGGGCCCGATGGTGGATACATGTCCGCCCGACAGTCTTCTGTAAACTGCAAATAAATATGAAATGTGTCTGTGACTTCAGAGTAAACAATACGAAGACAGCTCAACGTGGTGAGGTCTTTTTCATGTTACAACAGCAAAACAGAGTCTCTTACCGGTGGGATAAACTGTGTCGACGTAATAGAAAATAAAGCCACTGCAATGATAACATAAGAGAGACCCATTTTGGGAGGATTTCAGTCAAACTGTTGCTCGTCCGAGATGCTGCTGCTGTTTACCGCGTGACAGTGACCTGTCTGATATAAGAAGGGGAAAACCGGAAGAAAAACCGGAAGTCGTTTAGCGACATATAATTATTTTTGTACGAATAAAAAGAGAAAAATAAGTGATTTTGAACACGCGTTTTCAAAGAAATACAAAACAAAAAAATTCCGTTTCCTTATTTTGTCATAAAAGCAAGAACCTCCGACAAAATAATAAGGAAGTGATTAAAAACCCCTCTAAAGAGATCACTAATGGTTGTTCCCATGCGGAAGTGAAAATAAATAACATGACCAACAGCTCAAAAAGTGTGATACATTTGTGTAATTACAAAATCAGATTTGTGCCTTAGTGTCCCCTTTTTATTTTTATTTCATGATTTTTTTCAGTCTGCTATTTACTCTCTGCAGTTGCCCCCTGGTATGTTAGTTGAGATGTATTTAAATGTATTTGGACGTTTCTTATTTAAAAAAATAATCATTAGAAAATAGACCAATTGCAATGGTATGAGGGAAACATAATAATATAATCTAGAAAGAAAGAAAGGAGATGAGAAATTGAACTAATAGATAATTGTGTGGTTATATAAAGAAGCAGACATGGAAATAAGTAAAGTCCCACAACACTGTACTTCAGACAGCTCTATAATAAATGTACTTAGTTACTTTCCAACACTGGTTTGTACGTTGTTCATCGGAGTATATATAGTTTTTATTGTCTAAGTCGATGGGAGTAATGGACACAATATGCTTTATTTCCGCAAATGGTTCCCGTCTGGAAGTAAGTTTGCACTTTTTAATGCCTACTCATTAGTCATAATGTATGTCATATTCATTGAAAGCCCTCTGAGGCTAATTTGTAATGCTGGACTATACAAAATAAAATGAATTAAATGATACAGCACAATTCTAGGATTCATAGCTAATTATTTCTGCGAACCCCCTGACCGAGTGCCTCAGAAACTACTTTGAGAATTACTGGTTTAGATCCTTTAATAATATCCCCATTAAGCGTCTCAGATGGTTTGATTAACAAATATTGAAACCTAAAAAAAATGAACGGTTTCATGTCTAGATAACACCATATTCTGCAAAGTCTGAGAAAGAATAAAGCATTTTACAATCCCCCCCCCCCCTCCCATCTTTCATACACAATTAATCATCCCTCAACCCCTTTGGAGGGAGCGTGACCACCAGGTCAGACAAACCCAGCAAAGAGTATATTAAGTATACGCCGTTAACTATCTAATAAAGTAATATGTGATGAATCAATCACAGGAGCATCCGTCTACAGACCGAGTACTTTAACTTAGGATGATAATAATTATGTCCGTTTACTTTTTATATGTATATTTGATCATATATCAATGCTTTTACTCAGATAAGCTTAGTGTAACTCTTGCATAAGACACAGCAAAGTAAATGTATGGTTCATTATTTACACAACATAGGACAATGTGTCAGTTAACTTCTATAAATGTCACCATTTAGATCCATTCAGCTGCCTAAAAATACATAGAGACCAAAACACTGATTTGACCGTGTCATTTTATTCAAAGATATTAAAAACAAAACAACAAAAAAGCAGGGTACATTAAATGTCCGATCAAATGGCCAAATCTTGATCAAAGATATTTACAAAAGACATCGCAGTGACCGACAAAGTTGAGTCTTCACTTGCAGTACCGGTCTGCTTTCATTTTGCTTCTCCTGCAATGAAAAAAACAACAATATTTCACTCAGTGCAAAATCATGTCAGCGGAATCAATCTATATTATGTAATTAATAACATAATATAGATTGATTCTTTATTTTTATTTTTAGAGAAATACATTTTATTGTTCAAATAACAATTTGTTTTTAAAGATACTTGCCTGCAGGCTGGTCCTATTGTTACACTTTTATGCAACATTTGTCTGGGTCTACACAAACCCACTGCGTGTGTACTTTGATTACAATTTTTAACAAATTTAATGCAGCGAGTACAATTTTACAAGAATACAACATTTATAAACGAAGTAACAATTAAGGAAGAGTGATGAGATAAAAGAAGTAAATTAGGTGTTTGAGAATAAATATGGAGCGAGCTCATTTTGCGCTGTTATATTACCTGTCAAGCAAAGTTTCATGAAACTTCCCGTCTGTTCTGGCCCTCTTCAGCGTGGAGGAGTCTCCCTCATTAACAAGAAGCCGCCGATCTTGAAAACTCTGAAACTTCTTCCTGTAATTCACGGAGCAAACATCATCAGACGATATTACAAAAAAGATGTGCGGAGGCGAATGCCACAGCACCCTGACGCACACGTAAAGAACAACTTTCATCCATTTCACATTTCATCCTGTGAGGAGAACTGGCACCGAGGATCCAAGAAGCCAACTCTCTGAGAAGAATTCTAAACAATGAGACCAAGAACTAAAGCAGAATATCTCGTAGCATCTAAAGAGCAACAAGCTGAATGTCTGCGCTAACAAGCTGCCACAGACCAACAATGTGCTATTATTTAAATATGCAGCTGAGGCAGTGACAGTGAAACAACCTTCTGATCATCAAACCTGTGGCTTGAATCTTTAGAGCTCTACGTGAATGAGACGGAAAACATGAAACGCTTTTTGCAAATTATTATTTTTTCCCCCCGAATTTTTTCTTTTGGTGAGATGCCTCTAATAAAATATCCCACTCGTTACATTTTAAGCATTTAGTTCTCGAGTGGTTGCTAACGTGGCTAAATGAGCCGACTAAGTGGCAAATAGTAGTGGTAAACATAAGTCTGCCTTTTGAAGCGGCCAACTTTAGCTTTTCACTTCGGATATCGCATTCACGCTTCAAAAAAATGCATTTATTTAGATTATTTTCGCTGAACAAACATGCAGGTATCATGAACTAAATTGGCCAAGGGCACCAGTGGGATGCCAACTTAAAATACGGTCTCCCTGCAGAACTCTGCGCATCTAAATACGCTCCGCCAGCAATGAGGCAAGGTGCATTGTGGGTTTTTTATCCAAATGTGCATGGCATCTTAAAATAATGAAATATAAAATAAATAGCTATTCTAAAGTAGGCAATCTTAACAATATGCGCAATCAGCTACCAAACAACTGCGATAAACAGCCCGGCATCCAGTCAGAAGCGTGTTTGATATTTAGTCTCTCTGCTCGGCGTGTGTTTTATGATTCCCCAGCTGCACTCCATCCTGAAAGGCGTTTTAGACGCTCAACACTACATCAAGACACAGACTCAAGGGCAGCCATTATCAACATGTCAACATGATGATTCCATTTCCCCGGCATTCATCTTAAAACAAATAATAGAGCTGGAACAGCAGCCAATGCATGGCAAGCAACAAAAAAGAAAAGAAGCGGTTTCAGACATATTGCCTTGAACTTAATAAGCTGCCGACGGGCCCCGTGTATCAAACACTTGCAGCGGCGGAAGCTGATACGCGGTGTCGCTCGCTTTCTCTTCCCACTCTCGCCGCAGACCATCAATTGCATCTTTAAAAAGGCGGCGGCGGCCTGATGAGGCAGTAGGTCAAAGGCCACGCCGCACATCCAAGAGATTTAGTCGTCAAACTCTTGTCGGCGCCGACCGACACACTGTGGAGATAATGGGAAGGAAATCACCCGAAATTCCCCTCCATCAAAACATCGTGCTTGAGCACTCGTTTCGAGGGGAGGCTGAGAGGTAAACTACTTAAACGACGTGACAACAGTTTAAAGACAAAATACCACTTAAAAACCCCCCAAAAAAAGTCACTTTCTGGGGCCACTTCCAAGAAGAGCGAGAGATACGGTTCAAACTGAAGATACATTCGCTCTTTATCTTTTTCAAGCTATTAATTAAAAGTAATGTTGCATATGCACCGACAGCATTCCAAACGAACATGGAAATGGCGGGTAGGATTTTTGAAAAGCATTTTAATCAACCAATTATTAGCAACAGACCAAAACTAGTCATTTATAACTTTATTTAATTCTTTGTATTGTGTGTGATTGTTAGGGATGGGCATCGAGAACCGGTTCTGTTTTAGAACCGGTTCCCAGTGAACCGATTGTTTGGGATCGTTAGCCAAATTCTTTAACGGTTCTGCTAACGGTCCTCTGTGGCGTATGCGCCGAACTTTTTAGTTTCTTCAGACTGCAGCAAACATGGCAACGAGGCAGAAGCGCTCTAAAGTTTGGCTCTATTTCACACGACAAAATGACAACTACGCCACTTGTAACGTGTGTCAAAATCTATTTCGTCGAAGGAGGAACTACAACTAATATGAATAAGCATTTGAACACAGCGTGGAATTAAATGACAGGAATGTCATGTGTTCGATGCAGCAGCTCAGCTAACGCCGGCGCTTCATCTCTTTCTGTCCAAGGTAAACTCCTCCAAAGTGATCACAACCACTCACTGTGTGAAGCCATTTGCCTTTATTGTGTGGATCAAGTTATCTTCTGTCCCTTCGTTTGAAGCACACATTTGAGCTCCGCATTGGTCCCATGATCACTTCACGCTTGGATTGAAAGTTTTGAGAAATGTTTGATCGTAACGGTATTAATTATTGAGGGCGTGTGTTATCAGACAACGTTCGCGTTATCGTGTGAACCCATTATTAAACTGAGCATATTGATTTTTAATCCATTATTAAATTCAGCATATAGCTACTCTAGCTTAGCTACAGAATCTTCCATCGTCACCCTACATTGAGGCAGAGGTCGTGTTCGCCTCCCCTCTTAATGTGGCTTTATGTCAGCTCAGCATATTCAGCGATTTTGTTAGTGCCATTTGTTTCATTGTGTAAACCAGCTTTCACTCTATAAATAATCTCCATTGCCATCCAATTTAGCTGATGACGTTCAGAGTCAGACCGGTTCAGAGGCTGGTCGTCTGTCTGGGTCACAGGCTACAGCACGTCTTGTACACCTCCTCATATCTTTGTGTTCAGGCATCCTCCACCCCATCTGAGAGAGTGTTCTCCACGGCTGGAGACACAATAAGTCCTGAGAGATCGCGGATCCTCCCGGAGAAAGCAGACATGCTTATTTTTCTGCACAAGAATTGTTGATGATCCATACAATTGATGGTGCACACTTGGTATTTGCCACTGCTAGTTTCATTTTTGGCAGCTCAGTTCATATACCCTTTAAAAAAAAGGAAGGAGCACTGTAATTTCTAGGAACATGTTTAAATTAAACAGAATACATTTTATTTAAGTTATGTAAGTTTTATTTTAAGTTCAAGAGTAATATCGTATAAATGTTTTTGCTTATTTAAAAAAAGTAAATGTGTATGTATACATACTGTGTGTGCAGCATTATATAAAAGAAAATTAATGTGAATAAACCCGTTTGTGCTCTTTTTTTCACCCCTTGCCCAAAAGAATCGATAAGAGAATCGATAAGGAATCGAATCGATAAGCAGGAATCGATAAGGTATCGGAATCGTTAAAATCTTATCAATTCTCATCTCTAGTGATTGTTAATATTGTTTTGTTTATCTGTATTTATTCAACACTGTCCGTGATAGCACGACTCTATGCGGTGTAGTTTCTCATTGTAGGAAAATGCTCTGGTGGCGTTTTAATGCAGATGACAATAAAACTGGTGTTGGCACTCTGCCAGAGAGGTTATTACACTCGGGTCATGTGTGAGGCCGGATGGTCATATTTTCGAGCCGTTATTTTGCTTGTGACCACCGTAAAAATTCAGCCACAACAGACTGCATCGATTCTTTTTCAGAGGTTTTTTTTAGAGGTCTAAAAGCAAAAGTTGAGAGAAAAGTTTGAGGAAATAAACGCATTTGTGAAGCAGAAATAAGTAAAAAATAAACCATGTTTATGGTGCCATCCAGTTAATCAATCCACAACCCCCAGATCTGTCTTTTCCCCAGCTCGATGTGTTGTGTTCATAGAATTTTTTTAAATAAATATAGTATTTATTGTAGGTTTGTGAAGAGGGCTTTCTATCTTTCTGGCCTCTCTGTGTTTAACCTGCATGTAAACAAATGTAAAACGGCAGCCGCCTCCTTCCACGCTGCCCTAATTTGAAAGCAAATGGGTGAAGGAACTTCTGACTGGCTCGTAAATTTCACTTTAAATGCAGCACGAAAGGCGCAACTGAGCCGGGCAGAGAACGGTCGACAGTAAATGAGAACGTTATATGCAGAGAGACGCTCGTTTGTTATTGATCGGGACGCTTGTGGACACACACAAGTGGAAGTTACGTACACATAGTTGACCTCGCAAGACTTCACGTTGCCCCTGTCTTCTTCTACGATGTCATCTTTACGCTTGACCTCTTGTTCCGCACTCGATCTGATCTGCGGAAATAAAAATGAAAATATCAATACCGTGCCCCCCCCCCTCGAAGTGAGGTCACAAACATTTCCCCCTTCCATCTCAACAGTCAGGACCCCACAGAGATGGCATGCTGAAAGCGAAAGGATTAGCGAAAGGACCTTGTGGGAGAGCCACAGTCATACACCTCACCTTCAGCATCTCGTCATCCCCTGCCGTCTTGCTCTTGGCCACGATGTCCCCGTTGTCACTGTAGCAGATGAAACAACTATTTGCCGCCATGAGAGCCATTTTGCCCTGAGGCAGAACAGGGAGAAAACAGAGAGGAGGAGGAGGAGGCCGTTGATTAGACCGATTTGCAGCAGGATTGGTTTGTGGAGACCGACATGAAAGGTTGCCTGATATTCGCCGTGAAAGAGTCTCAAGGTCGTGCCGGGCGGGTTTGTTTATCGGTTTAACAAAGCATCGAGGCGAGCAGTGCGCTGCAGTGATAAGGTAGGTGCATTGTGCATAACGAATGACTTGTTTTTACAGCTACGACAGCTAAGTGCTCTCTCTCTCATGGAGCTTCACTCTAATCAGCCAGGCGGAGAGACATGAAAGACAGAGGACAGCACATTGCCACGACTGCCAAGAATGGGTGTTTATTTTAAATACTAATTGGTGTTCATATGGGCATCATATATAAAAAATATAATAAAAACACTTGCAATATTTATTCGAGGATAACATTTATTTCTTGCACAATTCGTGCCTACAGGTGAAACCAACTCATATTTTCATCATCGATCAATTTGCAAGTTATTTTCTCAATGCTCGTCTGTAATTTTAAAAACCAAAGTTAACATCATAAAATGTATTTTTGTTTTATTCGACCAAGAGTCCAAACCCCCAATTATCTAGTTTATTATCGTATATTACCGACAAATACATTAAGTAATCACAATAGAAGCTGGACCCAGTGAAATGTTGACATTTGTTTGAAAAAATGTCATTACTTTTCTGTTAATCAACTCATCTCATGATAAATTCATCGTTTCAGCCCGACTTGTATTGAAGACAAGGCGGCCACACACTGTGCCCCAATGACTCTTTCCAAGTTGAGAGAATACATCAACGTCTCTATCGATGTACTTTTGGACCCCTAGAGACATGCCATAGAACCAAAGACTCACGTTCTCGAAGACCGTTTCCCATTGTTCTCTGGCGCCGATGGCATCAGAGCGGCCGACTACCAGGCCATCGGAGTTGATACCCAGGTACTTGCCGTATCCAGACTTCAAGGCTATCCTGAAACGGCAAAAATTACCACATTTCATTCTACGGCGACAGACTGATTTGGGCCTTTTTGATCCCCCTAAAAGACCGAACAGGCGAATCTGATGTTTATTTAGGAAAACAATTATTATTTTCCCCACCGCGCGGCAAAGTATTTTGTCTTCATGACAGGCACGGCTTAATGATATTAGTTAAGAATTAATCTCAGAGGAACTAAAGAAATGGCTCCATAAAAGAGGCCCCACCTCCACACGGACAGGATGAATTACTCTTTTACATTTAGCCACCATAAAAACAGCATCTCTGCAGAAGCCGGGTACTAAATCTGTCGGCGAAGGATTATCTGTGGATTCAAATTCCATCAGCAGTTTGTCTGTTTAATCACCTCGTGTCTGAGAGCTTGACGGCAATAAACTGCTCCGGGGGGTCGGGTCCTTCGTCATCTGAAAGAAATAAAAAATACATTGACCCTTTAAAGATTTTACGGTTCTTAATATTGCTAATTAAATGTCCCAAAAGTTTGATTTTTTTGATTTCTTAATCATGGGGCTTCTTTCGACCTGTAGAAAAACAGCAGGTCGCCACCCGAGGTCACGAATTCTGATGTCTGACCTGTAACTACATTTCGGGCACCGATCTTTAGATTAGATAGACAAAGCAATAATTTAGTGTTCAATGAATCACTGCGTCACAATTATGTTCCATTATTAAAATGTGCATAATTATTTTTTCATGGCAGGTAAACTTGAGACCTGCGTCATGTTTAAGTAATGCGTTCCTGGTAATTATTAATGCAAACCCTCTGGCTACACAGCGCTGTGTTCATCTGGATCCATTTCAACAGCACCGAGACGTTGGCAATAAAACACGAAAGGGAACTGTTGTGTTGCATTTAAACTCTTTATTCTACACTGAGGTGTTTAAGGTTCCCCGTGATTCAATTAAGAGACCTGCTTGTGATTAGGTCACTTCCTGACCGTTGCAATAAAGCAAAGTTACGCACAGTCTCTAGTGCTTCATATACGAGGGAGAGCAGAGGCCTGCGAGACAATACCGAGGAACACATTTATAAAGTAGAGGTTAGATGTGACACAAGCTGCTTCTTCAAAAGGCTTATTACCTTCGCATTGAAAATGCGGAAGGTTATGTTTTGATCGCAGTGTATTTATTTATTTGTATGCGTGTTCCTCGCATAACAAACAGTTTTAAACCGAATCGCATGAAATTTGGTGGGATGATTGGTTATTATCCGGGGACCATTTGATTAGATTTTGGGATCGATCGGGTCAAAGGTCAAGGTCATGAAAAGGGTCAACCTCTTCTTGAATCGCATGCAATTTGGTGGGATGATTGGTTATTATCCGGGGACCGTTTGATTAGATTTTGGGATCAATGGGGTCAAAGTCATAGAAAGGTCAAAATCTTCTTTTTACCATAGCACGGTCAATTTTTATCCAATTGGCATGCAACTAATGCCAACATGTTCATAATTCAATGCCCAATCTTGTGATATGCGAAGGTATGCGCTCTACCGAGTGCCCGTTCTAGTTATCTTTGGAATATGTCAGACGGTGACCCTCAGAGTTGGCTTAGGGAACATCAGTATGTTTCCTCTGGCCCCCGAGGGTGAACGTGAACACTTTTTCGTCAGTCTTCTAAAACGCTGCATCATCCAGACACTCTGCAGAGAATCCAGGAGAGGCGGGAAATCTCTGATGTCTAGTTCTATACCGCAAGCTCACATCCACTTTCATCTCCTAGAAATGAGCTTATGTGCATGCAGAGGATGAGGAACCACTCAGGGATTTGGGATGTTTCAATCTACCAGCCATCTTCACTGGTTCTCACAAAACGTGGGCTGACTTCATCGTGAGTCGTGTCTCTCTTTCTGAGCAGACTGTTTGGATGAGCTAAGCTCCCTCGGAAGAGCGAACACTGTCCTTACCCTTAACTCAACCCGGTTCAGCCTTATTGAGTCAGGTGTGTGGATTTACTACTTAAATACTTAGGCTACAACGCCTGGAGCCGACAGTAAATGTAACCTCCGCATTGAGTTTTATCTGAGCAAGCAGATGTAGAATTTGCATCTTCATCTCAATTGCAGACAAAATTAAATGCATCCCAGCTTACAATCCACATGAGCTTACATTCCACATGGTGCTATTTTTACATTGTAATCCTGCTTTGCCATACCTCCCAGGTAAAGTCCCACTGCTTTCCTCTACATAGAAAGATGTATCATCCTGGGTAAGGCTGGGAGATGCTGATCTAGTGTAAATGTGTACGTTCTTTGACAGAGCTAATAGCTAACACTTAATGGTGGTTGCAATGGGTTTGATTATTATAAGTATCATGCATTCAAGCTCTATTCTATAAAAATGAGTATTGGGCAAAGGTAAATTATAATGTGATCATTAAATGATCAAAACTATTAATGGATTATCAAAATAGTTGCCGTTAAATTTGATCTTGATCGACAAGTTGAATTGTATGATCAAAACTTGATCATACAATTCAACTTGAAACACAGAAATATTGAATTATTGAGCAACCATAAACTTGAGCAGTTTAGAGCATTATTCCACGTTCCACATTATAATGTTATTAAAAAAAGCATTTAACACGTGTCCTACTCAGGCTCTGAAAATCATCTGTGTTAAGACCAAAAATGCACATTAATATTCAAGAAAGGTTCATGGAATTAAATATATATATATATATATGTATAAAAAATCTTTGGAAAATCTGAATGGGGCAGTGGGACAATTGTTCCCTGTGGACCGCTGTTCAATGAGTCTCTCTTTTGCTTGACTTTTATAAATTGTTGCCATCTAACAGCCAGCAACAGCGGAAAATAACACCCAAACATACCTCAACTAAATGTTTTATCTTGTATAGAAATATTAATACAAAGTCTTCTTTCATGCACATAAATACATGTTTTATAGTTTAAAATAAATTCTAGAGTACGGGTATCTCAAGTATCCCCCATCAATATGTAAATATTCAACTGTGGTTCGAAAAGTGATCAAATTGAGTAAAATCCCTAAGAGCCGTGCAAATGGCCCGACTCTTGAAATGATAACCTCTGAAGTCTTTCCACTGGGTCTTCTTACCTTTGTGCGGCGCACCGAGTGTGAATAGGCCATTATCCACGGCATGGATGTAAGCGTTGTTCTGCATCTCTATGGCAACACTTCCGGAGATGTCCCCAAAGTTGTTGACAGACCACCAACCACCTGGAGAGCAGAAACACCCAGGTAAGTGATGTCACAAGGTGTAACAATCAGTTGCACTGCTGTGTGCTTGTAAGATTGAGCAACCTTAAGGTTGCAGTATCCAATCAGAGTACACTTTGAGTACTTACTTGAGTAAAAACAAGATATCAAAGGTCTTTGCATTGTTTCTACACCTCAAAAATATAGTACATAAACATACCAATAACATCAGCTTTTTCTTCATCCTCTCCTGCCTTTTTCTTCTTATCTTTATGCTTCCTCTTTTTCCTGCGAACAAATATAATAAAATATGTCTCAATTAGTATAGAATGTGTAATTACACAGATAGGCCTGGCAAGCCTACCATAATATTAAACTTGTCGGGCGGGCATATCAATATGTCAAAAGTGAATACATTTTGAAAATGCACAAAGACTCTTAAAAGTCGATAACAAATCTCTGAATCACCGTTACTTTAAAAAAATAATGACGGTTCTAGGACATAAGCTGCAGGACCTTCACAGTGTTCACCCTGGCTGAATTTCGAGAGTAACTTAACACCAGACAGAAGAGCAGTTTTCCACTCTGACCACAGCTTACGGTGATGTCACAGGGTCACAGAGTATACCTGTACATCACCTGGCAAGGTGAGAGGTTCGACCACTGGAGGCCAGCTAAGAGATGTTCAAAGGGAGTGACGTAACTCTTTAAATGCATTGGTGGTTGTATTCTCTCACCCTGACTATGTGTGCTTAAGAAATGGTCAAAGTACTCCCTTATTATCATTTATTTTTTGTGTAATCTAGAGACTGTTTTCTTTCTTTTACTCTCAACAGTTTGTCGGATTTATGCTCCAATACGTCTGCCACGGTCTACTTAAAATCAAAAGTTTGCATGAGCTGAAGTCCAACAGTTAACTAGCTAGTGATACCATATTGATTAGATTTGCAGGACATCTTCTTCGTGTTGATGGTCATTGAAGGTTTAGATTGATACAACGCGAGATCATTTATTTGCCAAGTTTATGTTTGTTTTCTCCAGTCACCGTGATTACAAACTGACTAGTTTGTAGGATGTTGTTTCTGTTGCTCGGGCATTTGTATCCTTTCAGACAGATGATAGGAAGTATGCAAGTATGTTCACCTCAGTTAACGTCACTTAACATGAGGATACCTCACGATTCAGCTGACGCTTAAACTACTTTCGGACAAATGTTTTAACTTAGTGATGTTTGGCGAACCGGAACGTTAACTAGTTAAAGAAAGTGGTAACGTGTTTGCTAACAACAGCCGTTGTCAATACGCTGATAGTTAAACGTGCAAGAACGTCTTATATAAAAAATAACCGGTTTAACTGAAGTTGCACGAAGCTAACACCAACGTTGTGGTTTTAGCTAGCTTTAGCATCGACTACAAAACACCGTAAGCTAGTCGAAAATAACACTAAAGATGATCACCTTAGAAACAAGTGGAACCAGCGTTAAGTGGAATAAACACTTACCCTTTGTTAAGACCTTTCAAAACCAGTTTGGTTGATTTCACGTGGGAATACTCAGCCATTGTTTGACCGAGCTAAGCTAGTGGTTAGCACTGCTACTGTACGTTCAGTACGGCAGCCGTAGAGGGACATTCACAGTCTGAGCCAAGTATCACTCAAAGTCTATGCAACCAAACAATGTTTCCAACACTATATGTGTTATGGATATAAATATTTATATATATATATATATATATGAGATCATTTTTATATGTGTGTATATTTATGAATGTAACGTTATGTGTGTATGTACAGTATATATATAATACATATATATATACACATATGCATACAACCAAACATACATAAACACACACACATATATATATATGAGATCATTTATATATGTGTGTATATTTATGAATGTAACGTTATGTGTGTATGTATATATATAATACATACATATATATACACACATATATGCATACAACCAAACATACATATAAACACATATATATATACATATACATATGTAATACACATGTGTATATGTATATATATATATATGTATATATATATATATATATATATATGTGTGTGTGTGTGTGAGATCAGGATTGAGGATCTGAAGAAGAACCTCTGACCACAAATTCAAAAATAGTCCCAACATTAAACCGGTCAGGAGGGGCTGACTCTATATACTCCCCCATTTAACAGGAACAGCCCAATCAGAAGCCTGTGACAAGAGGTATTAGCCCTTGTGTTGCCTTTGGGTCAATTTGACCCAATTCAATGTTTCACCCTCCTGTCGCCTTCTGGTCAATATGACCCGATTCAATGTTTAACCCTCCTGTTACCTTTATATTTACTAACATATTTTACCCTTGAGGTCAATATGACTCCAGCTATTAAAATCTCCAGAAAATTATTAGAATTAATATTGTTTTCCAAGTTTAAGTGTGAGGTACTTTATGTTTGTTTGTTGACTCCCGAAAGAACACCGACATTAAACATTGAATCGGGTCAAATTGACCCGAAGGCGACAGGAGGGTTAAATATTGAATCGGGTCAAAATGACCCGAAGGCAACACAAGGGTTAAATCATCTGTGGACCCTGTCATGAAGTAAAATAAATTAGACAGTAGCTTGTGATATAAGTTCAGTGAGTGGATTAAACCTCAAGTGGTTAGAACTTAATCAGCCAACAGATAAAAAGTGGCCAGACTGGGGGAAAAAACAGATGACAGCAGCCCAAAACTCAGCCAGACTACCTATAATAACTCCAGCACTAAACACATCTCAACTGATACAGGGGATAAACTGTAATGCCTCAGTGAGTCTCCTGGTGTTGCTGTGCCTGAAGAAAAGTTGGTTCAGAGTACGGACAATTAATCTGGGCAGAAAAGTCTTGTAAGCTTTGAGAAATTTAGCCGGTGGGGTTTTCAGAAGTCATGAATCAACATTTTACCCGGCCCAACTGAATCCCATTTGTGCTCCCTCTGACATTTGTCAAATTCAATGATACTTTGACAGCAACCCCTGTTGTTGATGGGATTAAACAGTCATAACTTGTACTGAGAGAGCCGAGTGGTTAAACCCATAAGTACTTAAAAAGGGCTGACAGAAGACAGTGTCAAGCAAAACGTTAACACAAACGCTATATCACCTAATTCTGCAGGCTGGTATAAAGGTTCACTCTCTAGTACACCACTCCAGTGCCGTTTTAATGAACACTTCACCAATGATCAGCTAGCTCTTAGTACGGGAAACATATCAGTTGTTAGGTTGTGAAAAGTTCATTTTGATGATGTTTATCATTTCTATTTGGTACAGCAGTCATACATGTTTATACTTTACTCTCCAATAAGCTGTGAAGTCTGTAGTTCTACAATATAAAGTTCTAATCCTTAAAATTCCAATGAAATCAAACCCTATTGTTAAATCTATTTAGCAATAGTCATTATGTATTTATAATCTGTAATTACCTCTCCATATTGTACCAGTTTTCATTGTTAATGACTGGGTTAATTTGCCAGTCGCCACAGGAAACTATTCATGCATGTAATCCAGAACTCCTATTTTTAGAATATCAGCCTCACTGTTTGCTGTTCACTCTCCTCATGCCTAACTTCTAATGTCGTATCTGACTTTTGGTTAATCACATTAGAGAATTTAACTTTCAAAACAAAACGGTTGTTCTGAAACGCTCACAGGAAACCTATTTGTTACCGTGTAGCAACTCAAGGACTGTATGCTGTATGAAAACTAAACTTTCCTGTCACCAAAACAAAAGGTCTGAAATCATAATGTTCTCTCTATGGCATTCAGAGCATTGATATTGTAGCAAACATCTATTTACTATTTAATGATACATAGTGGAGTGATGGCTTCCTGAGCGGAGAAATAAGCCATTCTCCCTCTGTGTGCGTTGCAATCCAAGCGTCTCTGTGCTTTGTTTACATTGCGGCACATATGTGATGTCACGGAGCCCCAAAATATTTCTTCCTATTGACTTACATTCTAAATGAGATTTCTGCAATGAAGCAGATGTTCCTATAGACACTTGAATATCCCTTGTTTCAATCATTAGGTCCTAAAAGATAAAAAATGCAATAATAATAGCCACATCCAGAGTATTAAACTTCCTTCCATCATGTGAATGACCTTGAGAAGGAGGCGGGGCTTGGAGGTGGGTTATACCTGCATGTATCGAGCGCTATATTTACACATGTCGCCATGTTGAGAGCTGTTTGGAGACACGAGTCTATAGGCTCTGAATTTAGAATGTAGACTTTTAACTTTGTAATGAAACTTGGCTTACAATTAACAAAAAAAGTGAAGTGTGGTTTACATTTAATGTAATGCATTTTTGGTGCAGACACTGCAGCTATTCTCCAGGCAGTAATGGACCATGTGGCCCAATTTAGGGGTCTAAATGATAAATTATTGATGTCGCCAAAAAGACAATGCACGTGAGAAGCATTAACACCACTTAAATATAACAAATTAGGCCCTTAATATTTCGCTATTCAACATTAAAACACCAACAACTCTGAAACCCGATAAACTAAATTTAACACAAATTGCAAGCAAGAAAGCAGAAATATTCCCCAGCTGTTACCTAAACCTCCTGTCATCTGTATATTCATTGCTTCACTGTCACATCACAATATCAGTGATCATACTGTGCCATGACAAAGAAAGACGAGCTGTAGTGTGACAGAACATCCTCCTCACAACATGTAGGACGATACAATTTATGCAAATAATGCATCAGTGCCACACCTCTCACAGTTTGAACTGTCATTTTGTGAAGGATGAATTAATTCAAGATCACTCCCATGTCCTTTGTGTCTTTCATGTCCCTTTTAAAAGGGCCTTTTGTCTAACAAGTCTGCCCGCTCCATTAGCCGCCTTCCAACTGTGAAAATGCAACATTTTTCATCCTGTATATATAACAGCGCTGACACGGAATGAACTCCTTAACGCTCGGGTGAAATATTCTTCCTGTTTGTCCTCGACTCTGCACCACAGATGATAATTAAATGCAGTTTTATTTTCGGTTTGAGCCAAAGGGTTTGATGTGAGTCGACCATCTGCACCACTTTGATCCAGACTGAAAGATCTTCACAATAAAGGACGGATTGACATGAAAAATATGTCCAGACATTCATGTTCTCCAGACGATAAATGAAAATTAATTTGGTTATCCACTTCTATATGTGTAGTTTTGAGAGATATATCTCCAACACTGTTGCATGGATTTCGATATCATTTATTCAATAATATTCATGTTATTTATTTAAATACAAATATTAAAAGGTCTCCTGAGAATGAATCACAATTAATTTCCAACGGATATCTTCGGGGCCAATACCCATACATGAGAAACAATACTATTTCTGTTTTTTGTTTGCATGAACTTAAACCATAAACAAGTATTTTTGTGAAACATCCTTTGCATTTGTTTCTGAATTGCCATAAAAAGATGTTATCTTTCACCCTCTAATTCAAATGATTTGGTGATTCTTTGACTTATTATTAATCGTGTACATTCGTAATGATCAACATCTGCCTGAAAAGATTTTCTCAGAATGTACTATAGACATTCATGTATAGCAACAGCAACAACTTAGCTGGTCCCCATAGAAACATTTGGAAAAGGTTGCTGTGGAAAGGGACGTCTGGCTTCAGAAAATGAATGGATGACAAATAAATGGACAATATTGCACAACAAGGTCACTTATTTCAACACCCTCCTCACAGCTTCTCTAATGACTTCTCCCTTGTACTTGATTGTTGTGCCTCTCACTTTCTTCCTTCTGTGCCACGTTCAGCTGTTTTTTTCATCCCTCAAAAAAACTTTTACTTCTGTCAACCCTCCACCTCACCCTGCCACCCCCACCCCCTCCTGTCCTACATCTGTCACATATAATCCTCCGGTGGGGATTTAGGTGAAGGAAGGTTAAGTTGCTGACAGTGTGGAGCAGGTGTTTTCATAAGTGGCAGCGTGCTGTTACATTGCACTTTGGCCACACTCTCACTTTGTCAATGTCACCGCTCTTCTTCACGATGCGTTTCCTCGGCTTTCACGGTGTGTGTTTGTACAGACTGACAAGGTGTATGATGTGGAAGACGTCTGAGTGAGAGAGAGAGGAGACAGATGAAGATGGATCATGTGACTCAGTGCCTGGGGTGGGGGGGGGGCGGCTTCGTTAAAAAATGGTGTAATAATGTCATTTCCTGAGAGTGACACCAGGTACAGGTGGAGGATTTAAATCGATGGCTTATTTAGGCCGTTCTTCATTGGTCACATGCTTATTTTAACTAAAATTGATCACAATATTGAGATAACATGTGGAATAAATCACAGCACAAAAAAAATCCATGTAAAAGCTTGATTAATGACGGTTATTACATCTTGTTTATCATATCTTAATGAGTTAAAAAATAGTAATAATACCATTACGTTATCTGCAATGCATGTATTCAAGCTTCACTTTTTCTTTGAAATGACCTGTCACATGGTAATCATGAAACAGAATATTGCATCTCAGGTTGTGATTGAACGCAGTGGAAGGGAAGGCTCTTTGGAGAAGAGAGTGCCTCACATGCATTTATATTCTTGTATTATTAAAGGGATGGCACCAAAAACATTTATCAACAAAAGACACAAGAGTAAGAAGATTAACTCGAGAAGTGCAAGGAGACCTATTTATCCTCGGATGAATAGAGTGCCCGCCTTAACACCTTTCATGATGGACTGGGCTGCGGTATTACTTAACTTCATGGATTTCTGAGTCTGGAAATTGACTAGAGTCTACAATCATTTAGAGGTCTTATGGCAATTTCGCTGCAGGTTATGGAAGAGAGGAGTTTAGTGAAGGGATAAACACCTGTGACATTTCCTTTTAGGACTGTGTTCAAGGTAACAATTCACACACCACCTTTATTATTTTCTCTCTTGCTAGATATTGAATGCCTCCTCGCAGGGAAAATCTCTCCACACTGGATTCTATTTAGTTATTTTAATCCAGAAATACGGCATTTTGGCTTTATTTAAATTGTATACTTCCCGATGTAATTCCTACACACATGGGGTGTACAAACATGCACTGCAGTAGTGTGCTCTCTGTGGGTGAAGCTGTATTTTAAATAGTTTGACTGTAATTCCATCGATGACCTCAAATAAACACATGTTACTCATCAAGGTTGCAGAGGAAATACGAGTTGATGTAGATGGTAGATGGTGAGCAAGAGAGAGAGAGAGAGAGAGAATGTGTAAGTGTGACAGTATTGTCACTTTAAATAACCCTTAAAAGGTGTATTGTTTCGTGTTGATTGCCTTCTTTTGTATCTGCTTCATTGGTTTTGATGTATGCCTTTTTATATTGTATTGTTTTAATGATTTTGTATATGTTTTAATCTACTTCCTCTTTGATCTAAATCGGACCTCTATTTTCAAATGTTAAAAGGAAGCGCACCTTTATTTTATGTTAAAATACAAACTTGACGGTACGGCTAAATGTTATGGACGGATGCGCATTTCATATAAAGTTTTAATAGTTTGAATGGTCCCGTATGAGGCTAATGCTCTTACGGTGGTGACAAGGAGGTATTTAAGAAAGATTTTTGGTTCAATTGTATTCGCCGAAAGAAAGAAAATAAAGAAGTTCACCAGCAGTAAGTCTCACGCTGATTCAAATACGGGGATCCGTACAGTCACTATGGAAACATTGTCACATGACATGAGTGCACTCTCGTTCTGTGCTGTGACGTCGCTCGTGAGTAGTGACGTCACGGAGCAGCGAACCAGAGTCTGTAACTAAGTGACTTCCAGCAGAAGTTACGTCTGTGAATCTCACAGAAACCCCCCTCCACCCAGGGAAGTGGCTGAATTGGAGAAGGGGGTGGGTGGGCTCTGCTGCGAGATCACAAAACGGGTGGGTGGGAAGGTGATTCTCAGAAATGAGAATTGCCAAGGACTATATATAAAAGAGGAACAAAAAGGGAATTCATTTCTTACAAAAAGAAATTTAAAAAGTGTTCAAGTGCGTTATGCATAACGCACTTGAACACTTTTTAAATTTCTTTAAAGAAATTAAAAGAAATTAAAGAAATTAAAAAGATGTTCAAGTGTCTTTCAAAAAGACAGAAGGAGCATTACATCACGTTTAGCTGAAGATTTGATCCAAAGCGACTTTCAATCATACACCGTAGACAGCTGCCTTGCTCAGGGACACATGGACTCGGGCGGGGATCGAGCCAAAGAAAGACCGTCCTGAATAGTTGGTAGTAGGCATGGACCACGATCCAGACCTCCACAATCCATCAGGCAGATGGAGGTAGAGAGGAGGAGTGGGCGGGGCACATCAGCAGGGCCATGGCATCAGACCCAGCCAGGTCCAATGAACCCTATGACATTGTTTGCAATTACATGTATGTGTAATATAACCATATATACATACAAATATATATATATATGTATATATACACACATATATATACACAAATATATATGTATCCATATAACATACATATATATATATATATCTAATCTAAATAATTATAAACTAGGGGTGCTCACACTTTTTCAGCATGCAAGCTACTTATTATGCATGCAGACACGCCGGCATCGGAGCTCTGCGACACGCGAGACGGCGAGCTGAGAAGTGTAAACGCGACACGTAGAGACAGAAATGACATGCTGTTGTTTGGATACGATCAATAACAGACGGCTGTTTAATAAATGAACAAAGACGTGCTCTTTAAGAAAAGGGACATTACATTACTTCTGCTGTAATCTGGCGCGATAGAGAAAATTACAGGGTGGCGGGCGGAGATTTCAGGGGGGGCGGGCCAATTTTTTTTAATGTCATGCGATCAACCAATACTACGCCGCGATCGACTGGTAGATCGCGATCGACGTATTAAGCACCCCTGATGTAGATGGTAGATGGTGAGCAAGAGAGAGAGAGAGAGAGAGAGAGAGTCATTCTTGCAGGCCGACTTGCCTTCCTCGGTCCTGCTGCAGAGGGAACAGGGTTGGTTAATAAATTAGTCTCTTTTAGCATTCACAGCTGATGGAAGGCAATCTCAAGGTCTGTTAAAATGGGGTTGAAAGGACTATGTAGATCAGGGGTGCTCACACTTTTTCAGCATGCGAGCTACTTATAATATGTTATTTATATATATATTTATATATATTTATATACACACAAACCCTGAAAAGCAGGGTTGTCATATTTTGTTTGACTGTAAAAAATAATTTACAGTGAAAAATTGGAGTCTGTACTCAGTGTACTTTGAATTGAGAAACGGCTATTGTCACTTTAAATAACCCTTAAAAGGTGTATTGTTTCGTGTTGATTGCCTTCTTTTGTATCTGCTTTATTGGTTTTGATGTATGTCTTTTTATATTGTATTGTTTTAATGATTTTGTATATGTTTTAATCTACTTCCTCTTTGATCTAAATCGGACCTCTATTTTCAAATGTTAAAAGGAAGCGCACCTTTATTTTATGTTAAAATACAAACTTGACGGTACGGCTAAATGTTATGGACGGATGCGCATTTCATATGTTGTAATAGTTTGAATGGTCCCGTATGAGGCTAATGCTCTTACGGTGGTGACAATGAGGTATTTAAGAAAGATTTTTGTTTCAATTGTATTCGCCGAAAGAAAGAAAATAAAGAAGTTCACCAGCAGTAAGTCTCACACTGATTCAAATACGGGGATCCGTACAGTCACCATGGAAACATTGTCACATGACATGAATGCACTCTCGTTCTGTGCTGTGACGTCGCTCGTGAGTAGTGACGTCACGGAGCAGCGAACCAGAGTCTGTAACTAGAAGTGACTTCCAGCAGAAGTTACGTCTGTGAATCTCACAGAAACCCCCCTCCACCCAGGGAAGTGGCTGAATTGGAGAAGGGGGTGGGCGGGCTCTGCTGCGAGATCACAAAACGGGTGGGTGGGAAGGTGATTCTCAGAAATGAGAATTGCCAAGGACTATATATAAAAGAGGAACAAAAAGGGAATTCATTTCTTACATAAAGAAATTTAAAAAGTGTTCAAGTGCGTTATGCGTAACGCACTAAGATATAAATATATATGTATGTTATATAGATACATATATATTTGTGTATATATATACATATATATTTATATGTATATATATTTGTATGTATATATGGTTATATTACACATAAATGTAATTGCAAACAATCTCATAGGGTTCATTGGACCTGGCTGGGTCTGATGCCATGGCCCTGCTGATGTGCCCCGCCCACTCCTCCTCTCTACCGCCATCTGCCTGATGGATTGTGGAGGTCTGGATCGTGGTCCATGCCGACTACCAACTATTCAGGACGGTCTTTCTTTGGCTCGATCCCCACCCGAGTCCATGTGTCCCTGAGCAAGGCAGCTGTCTACGGTGTATGATTGAAAGTCGTTTTGGATCAAAGCTTCAGCTAAACGTGATGTAATGTTCCTTCTGTCTTTTTGAAAGACAATGCACTTGAACATCTTTTTAATTTCTTAAAATTTCTTTAAAGAAATTTTTTAAAAAGTGTTCAAGTGCGTTACGCATAACGCACTTGAACACTTTTTAAATTTCTTTATGTAAGAAATGAATTCCCTTTTTGTTCCTCTTTTATATATTGTCCTTGGCAATTCTCATTTCTGAGAATCACCTTCTCACCCACCCGTTTTGTGATCTCACAGCAGAGCCCGCCCACCCCCTTCTCCAATTCAGCCACTTCCCTGGGTGGAGGGGGGTTTCTGTGAGATTCACAGACGTAACTTCTGCTGGAAGTCACTTCTAGTTACAGACTCTAGTTCGCTGCTCCGTGACGTCACTACTCACTAGCGACGTCACAGCACAGAACGAGAGTGCACTCATGTCACGTGACAATGTTTCCATGGTGACTGTGCGGATCCCCGTATTTGAATCAGCGTGAGACTTACTGCTGGTGAACTTCTTTATTTTCTTTCTTTCGGCGAATACAATTGAACCAACAATCTTTCTTAAATACCTCCTTGTCACCACCGTAAGAGCATTAGCCTCATACGGGACCATTCAAACTATTACAACTTTATATGAAATGCGCATCCGTCCATAACATTTAGCCGTACCGTCAAGTTTGAATTTTAACATAAAATAAAGGTGCGCTTCCTTTTAACATTTCAAAATAGCAGTCCGATTTAGCTCTAAGAGGAAGTAGATTAAAACATATACAAAATCATTAAAACAATACAATATAAAAAGGCATACATCAAAACCAATAAAGCAGATACAAAAGAAGGCAATCAACGCGAAACAATACACCTTTTAAGGGTTATTTAAAGTGACAATAGCCGTTTCTCAATTCAAAGTACATTGAGTACAGACTCCAATTTTTCACTGTAAATAATTTTTTACAGTCAAACAAAATATGACAACCCTGCTTTTTCAGGGTCTGTTTGTATATAAATAAATAAATAAATATATATATATATAAAACATATTATAAGTAGCTCGCATGCTGAAAAAGTGCGAGCACCCCTGATCTACATAGTCCTTTCAACCCCATCTTAACAGACCTTGAGATTGCCTTCCATCAGCTGTGAATGCTAAAAGAGACTAATTTATTAACCAACCCTGTTCCCTCTGCAGCAGGACCGAGGAAGGCAAGTCGGCCTGCAAGAATGACTCATCCAGGCTCCTAGTTCTGTCCAGTTCCTCTAGGGGGCAGTATACACGCACGGCTCTGCGTCCCGCACAGGCCACAGCAAGCTCAGCATGGCGTGCTCCCTTCCCACTGATCACACCTTTGCCCATGTGAATTTTAGACAGCATTCTATAATGAATCAAGATTAGATATTTTTGAGTCATGCATAAATGTATGATTCAGATGAACAGAGAAGTATCTTGTGGGTCTTGGTGAAGAAGTGCATCTAATCCCCAAAAAGATGACTATATACAATGGTAATGAGTCCTTTCTAGATATAGTGTACAGGAGATTTGTCTTTATTAAAATATTCCAAGAGTCACCATTTTAAAAAAGTGATTTGAGGAAATAACACACATGGCGGGTTTAACTGCATGAAGACAAATGAATTGGCTTATTTACACACTCCATGGGTGGTGTATTTTCTCCTCCATAATTATGCCTCTACTCTTAATAAATGAATGGCAACCTTTTCTTTTTTTCCCTCTGCTGGTTTTGTATTTTTTGAACATGAATGCAGTTTGACATCAAACATTGCACCTTCAATATCTATCGTCACTGATGGTCTCCTTGGCACAAGCCACATTACTCACTGTGGCAGTGCATCAAGTCAAAAAGCCTCTCGGAGTGTGAGGGGAGTGGCTGAATAATTCACCGTCATGTGTATTTTTAAACTCATCCTTATATTTATAATGCAGAGAAATTGAATCATACGACACTGACATACCACGCCGTTAATCCTTTTGTGACGGCACATTTCTATCTGCGAAATCACTGGCAGTTAGCGAATACATGACACACACACACACACACACACAGTTAGATGTGGAAGCTTTACACACACAGATGGCCTAAAGTTTTCCTCTTGACTTTAGGTGTGACTTCATCTGACATCACCTGCTGCAAACTGGCAAGAGTCAATCTGAATCTGGCCTGACCAGCGTGGACAAAAAAAAAAGAACATTTCTCGTCATCATTTATCGAGAGGCTTGAGAGACACATCTGATTAATAGGCAGTGTACTGTACACAGCACATGGCGGAGTGGAAATAGAATGAGATGGGACATGAATCACCAGCTGGATCTGAACCAGGTTTGAACCCACAGTCTCACAAGCATATGGTAATCATGCAATAATGAACCGTTGTCTGCTACGCTCTGTTCACACCGCTGTGGCATTGGCACACACACACACACACACACACACACACACACACACACACACACACACACACACACACACACACACACACACACACACACACACACACACACACACACACACACACACACAGAAAAAGGGCGGGGCGTTTTCATGTCCTACATCTCTCTTTAAAAATGCCAGTGTTATTAAAAACGTTTGTCTTATTATTATTATTATTATTATTATAAAATACAAAGCAATGCATGGAAAATACATTTATGAACGTGCACACACACACACACACACACACACACTACAACGCTCACCGAAAAAAAGGCAGGGCATTTGTTGTCCTACATCTTTCTTTAAAAATGCCAGTGTTATTAAAGACATTTGTCAATGACAGAGAAGAATATGGAATATGGAAAACAGGTGAAGTCTTTTCTTCCCTTAACATATTGACAAAGCAATAATCCCAACATGGATCAAACACTTTTGCCGATACATTCATACTGAGCGTATTTTTTCCTCACCTCGTAGTCTGCTTATGGCAACTAAAGCTTGAGGTATCAACAAAGTATGATTTCTTTCGCATCATTTTTACAAGATTGCCTTCCCAGGTGCTGAGGAGAACTGGACTCCTGATCCAAATCAAAAGTAAATCGCGCTGCCTGCCAGTGGATGAACACCTGGTTTCACCATACAGGCGACACCTATGGAGGCCAGTGAAACCATGTGGTTGGGGTCTTGTGGTTACGGTTGAATATTTAAACTGACTTGAGGTAAACTCTTGCCTTCCGTGTGGAAGCACTCTGTACAGCCGTCCGTCACTCCACTCACCAGCTGCATATTAATAACATTCCTAAAAGAACAAGTTCAGGAGCATGTGGTGTTACTTGTGTTTGGTGGTGTTGTGTGGGGCTCTCACACAAGGATACATCAAAACAGGTAAATTGGGTCTTTTAAATGCATTATGTGTATCACTTGAACTGCTTTCAGGTGTGAAATGGGCTATATAATTAAACCCCCCAGCCTTGCCTTCCTTTACAGACCCTCACTTGAACCTGTTGAACTCTGTGGTCAAATCAAGGCACGCTTGTTCAACCGGACTGACGTTTTGATGAGAGCAATCCCACGTGGTTCCCATGTGGTTCCCTGCAATCAGATGCAGTGCTGTTCGAACATATCAGTGGAAAATCAATGCAAAACTCCTTGCAGAATTCTTGAACTTATTAACCATCAATTTCTTTGCCCGCAGCAGACGAGGGACTTCCTACTAGCTAACGGCGCAAATCATTGAAAATAAAATTTGTACAGTTTGCTCCGAGTGTTTTGCATTCATTTGGCACGCTTGAATAGTTCAATAATGTAAAGAAGAGCATGTGGTGTGTCATATTTTGTTTTTTTTAATACCAACATCACACCCTTAAAAAGATAAATTATAATCTGTTCCAGTGTGTTTCGCTATGTGCGACAGTTTTCTACTGGTAGTGTATTGACAACCGGTCCTTTTCCTCTAGCCCCTGTTCTAATCCCTTAGAAATTGTGTTAGGATTATGCAAAAAGGACACTTTTTTTACACGGATTTGCATGTTTGCATTAGTAAAGCCCTGTGATGGAGGCTTGAAGAAAGCCGCCATCTTGTTCCGACACACATTGAGCAAACGCGTATAGTTTCCTTCCCCTTTTAACTCACCTATCTGCATTTGAGGCGTCCGAAAAATTGAGCGAGTGAAGCATTCGCTACGCCAGCACCGCTTTTGTCTCATACACAGTTTACATAAATATATAAGCAAATACTGATTATAATGATCATTTGAACTTTCCTCCTTGAGATTGTAAACGGGAAATTTGTAGTAGTTGTGATTTTAATTCGCCACCGCAGACACGTGGGACTCTGGAGTTGAGTTTCTTTTCCAGTCCACAAATTTAGTCCAACACACACTCCATTTTCACTCCTCACTCCTCTATTCCACCAGCTGGAACACTAACGGTGCTGCTGGACAGGTAATGTACAGCAACAGTGGGGGTTTCAACAAATATTTTCGAGATGAAAACAGCTGCCCGCGGTGTCTGGAAACAAGGTTGATGAGAGTGATTAGCGAACCCAAAGGGTGCCGCTACGCGCCGTAGAACCGACGCGATTTGATCAGCGCTGCTTTAAAGACTTGTGTGACATGCATTGTGTGGTTATTATTGTCACACTAATCAACACAGAACTGGTGGCTCGCTTCGGGAGTGAGAAAGCTGCAGGCGAGTAAAGGACTATAAGAATAGCACATTCTGAGCTTGGGTAGATTATTACGCTTTCAAAGTGTAAAGTTGCAGCAAAAGATGATGAAACTCAAAATGTGACGGTACAATGTGAACGAATAAACTTTTTTTAGGGGGGGGACTCTCAGTTTACAATGTGGACAGACTCACACAGCGCTTTATGATCACACCTTTCTGGTTTTTGAAGCATCTACATTCAGCAGAAAGGACAAAGAGACACGTCTAATCGTGAATAACGACTTTGATGCCAGATAGCGTGGAGCTGAATTAATACCATAGTCCTCGTTTTAGTTCATCTTTGCATTTCGGAGATGTATTTTTAATCTACCTCAGCATAACAAACTCACTTTTTTGCGAAACCATTCACAAATTCACTCTTTCAATGGCTTTGTTTGCATCTTGGTGAGATGTTTATAGCATCTCCACGATTTCACAACAGGGGTGCTGCGTTGTGTGAAT